>NC_052962.1:35696867-35996867 GCF_013358895.1 Oreochromis aureus
ACCAAAAACCAGCAACAGACAACTTAAACATAAAAATCACAAAGAAAAAAAACAATACAGTATCCACATCTGAACCAAAGAGTAAAACAGTGAAATGTGGATTATTAAATATTAGGTCTCTCTCCTCCAAGTCTCTGTTAGTACATGACTTAATAATTGATCAACAAATCGATTTACTCTGCCTTACAGAAACCTGGTTACAGCAGGACGATTATGTTAGTTTAAATGAATCAACACCCCCGAGTCATACTAACTACTAGAAACCTCCAAGCACAGGCCGAGGGGGCGGTGTGGCAGCAATTTTTCACACTAGCCTACCTGAACGCTACTCCAACAGAGGTCGATTATCTTGTTAATAACTTTGTCTCCTCACTACGTATGACTCTGGATACTGTAGCTCCTGTCATGGTCTGGGTGTGTGGCTTTAAAATTCCGCTGAAGGTCTGGACCTCCCTGGTATCCACCCATGGGCAGGGCCTCCCTCACCTGGAGCTGATTGAGGCAATTAGATTGGAGATTTAAGCTGTTTGCTGACAGTGCTTCCTTTCCAGTTTGTCAACAACCCTATGTTGGTAACCAGGCCTCATGCGTCATGTCTGTGATTCTCAAGTACAGCTGACACACACCACCAAACCCACCCGGACCGCACCACCTCTCCTTCAATGCTTCCATCTCCCACCTGCACAGTAAGATGAAGATTTTCATAGCTTCCACCCTCTCCAGAACTCCTCATTGGCTACCGCTTTAACACTGCTCTCCTCTCTTCCAGTGCGTACCTAATCACCAGCCAGCTGCTGTTGCTTTCTTGGACCTATCCCCTGCTTTATCCCTCTCTCCTGGCCAAGACCCCCATGCCCCATGTGTCAAGCCTGAAGTCAAGTGCCATTGTAGACATCATCCTTGTGATAGTTAATAAAACTTTGTTAAACCCTTTCCTCAGCCTCCGCTTTGGGTTCTCTGGACGTGGGTTTGATTTTGGTACTCAGCCTCCGGCCGTTCTGTAACAGCTCCTGTGAAATATAAGGCCTCAAATCAGAAGTACTTGACTCTGGTATAATTCTCAAACACGTAGCCTAAAGCAGATAACTCGTAAGCTGGAGAGGAAATGGCGTGTCACAAATTTGGAAGATCATGATTTAGCCTGGAGAAATAGTTTGTTGCTTTATAAGAAAGCCCTCCGCAAAGCCAGAGCATCTTACTATTCATCACTGATTGAAGAAAATAAGAACAACCCCAGGTTTCTCTTCAGCACTGTAGCCAGGCTGACAAACAGTCAGAGCTCTACTGAGCCAACAATCCCTTTAACGTTAACTAGTAATGACTTCATGAACTTCTTCACAAATAAAAATTTTAACCATTAGAGAAAAAATTACTCAGAATCATCTCACAGATGTAATATTATCTACAGCTACTTTCAGTACCATAGATATTCATTTAGAGCCTTTTTTTTTCGCAATTGATCTGAGTTAACTTCAATAATTACTTCCTCCAAACCATCAACGTGTCTTTTAGACCCCATTCCTACAAAACTGCTCAAAGAAGTCCTGCCATTAATTAATTCTTCAATCTTAAATATGATCAACCTATCTCTAATAATCGGCTATGTACCACAGGCCTTCAAGCTGGCTGTAGTTAAACCTTTACTTAAAAAAAAAAAAAACATCTTTAGACCAACAGTCTTAGCTATTTATAGGCCAATCTCTAACCTTCCTTTCATATAAAATATATATTGATATTTGATTATTTTTGCTTATATAAGTTCTTCTTCTATCCTGGAGTTTCTGCATTGCTGTCACAGTTATGAGTGCAGGACTCACTCTGAATGAAAAATCAAAAGGTGGTTTATTTACACAGGTGTCACCAGGTGAGATATATACATATATACAGTGCCGGGGAGAGAAAACGGGGTCATGGGCAGCCAGGGGAAGGTCCGAGGGAGGGAAGGTCCAAACTCACACTTATCCACTCAGGGTCCATAGGGAAAGAAAAAGGCCCAAAGTCCAGGGAATCTATACACAAATAGAGAATGATGTTAGTGAGGAGCACTAGGAGAACACAAGGAAATCACAAGGCGAGCTGGATTACAATGACGGAAGTAGCACAATGATCCAGCGCGGAATCAGACCTTAAGTAGTGTGGGAGCAGTCAATGATGATGGATGGCAAGTGAGTAATTATCCGTGACAGGTGAGAAGGCTGCACAGGTGAACATTGAGTTGGGGACAAGAGTCTGTCTCGCCCTAGCAGCACCTGTCCCTCTCCTCCTTTTCAGTTCACCTCAACATAAGCTCCTCATATTCTGTGATATGATTTACTCTGAGGTGTTTGAAAGGTTAGTAGTGTTGCCACATCACCTCACTGTCTTGCCACATGTATCGCAAACCACGTCTTGGCTGTTTGTGGAGGTAAAATACGTCCACACATGACTCTGTTTACGCTGAGCAATCATTGTGAGTGCGCACGCACTGCGACACATGACTATGAAAGTCGGAAGAGGAAGTAGTTTCTTGCAAGTTAGACATCCAAATGATATAGTTTCTTTTTCCTGTTAATGATAAACTATCAATTTTCCCCAAATTACTAAAATATCAATATTTTAATATGTGAATCTATTCGAGAACATAAATAACTGGTATCAGAGGAATGGATATTTCAATATTGATCCGCACACCACTAGTGAAAATTGCACAGTCTGACCTTTCTTTCAGAACGTTTCTGGGAGGTCTGCTCCTGGAAAGTCTTGAATGTTTTCCACTCAGAAACACAACTTCTGATATTTTACTTGTTAGATTATGTTAACAAACACCGCAATGGTCCAGATCATCAGACAACCCAAACTTCTGTGTTTATTGAGCTGCTCACACTTGCTGGTGATACAAAATGCATTTGAATAAAAGCATTTGGCAGCTACTTACTTTCTCAATTCCTTTAGAAGCAGTAATTGTATACATAATGTTCAACAAACTGATGCATTTTGGTTTAATTTGTGTTAAGAAATAATGACAAAATGTCACTGTTTGCTTACAGTATTTTTCAGGCTATAAGGCGCACTTAAAATCCTTTAATTTTCTCAAAAATCGACAGTGCGCCTTATAATCCGGTGCACCTTATGTATGAATTCTGGTTGTGCTTATTTACACGGCGCTCAAAAATGTTTTACTACGACTTTGTTAAGCTATGAAGCCGCATTGCTTGATGGATTGTCGGAGCAATATGGCTACTGTAGTTAGGAGCCATGTGGAGTAATCTGGTTCCAAACTCCGTCAAACGAACACTGCGGCATCAGTGAGAGTTTAAACTGTCTAGATTCTTTCATCTTCAATAAAATGGTCAAAATTGCTGCTTTACCCGGTGTAAGAATTAATTTTAACATCCAGGCCTCCATGAAAACAAGATTTATCAAATTTAACGGAGTTAGAAGTTAGCAGGAAGTTAGCAGGAAGTTAGCTCACCAGTTTCCACCTAAACATGATATAGCATGTTCTGACTGAGAGATGTCTGAAAAATTCAAACGTACAGCTCTGCTATCACTTCCAACATAAATGAAGACAGAAAACTAAACAGCAGTGACGTTTGTAGGGTTACTGAAGTTGGGCTAGCTGGTATATAATGATGTGCTATGTGATCACTAGCAACACAGCTATGTTAGCATAACATAAACACAGTGAAGCTGGAGGATGAATGCTAACTTTTTTCCACTCGATAAAAGTTAACACGAGGATTCCTGAAGGTTAGGGACAAATACAATTGCATGGCAGGATGCTGTAAATGGACCAAACTTCAGAACAACTGAGATAATCCATCCACAATATGAGGTTAGTCATTAATATACTGCAACAACATGGGAATAGAGCAGCTGTGAGAGAATTCAACATTAATGAGTCAATGGTACAGAAGTGGAGGAAGCAAGAAGAATGAGGTGAGTAAAGTTTGACTTATCTGACTGTTTTGTTTCGCTTAATGCGCCTTATAATCCGGTGCACCTTATGGTCCAAAAAATAGGGTAATTCAATATCTAATTTAAGACCAGTTTATTTTTTATGTACTGATACATGAAAATTTGCAACTACAAGACATAATACTTTTTTTGTTGTGACTGTCTGTGCATGAAGTGTGTTGGACAAACAGTGAATTATTTTGTTGAGTTTGTTTGTTTCAGAGTCAGAGAGCCGTGTCTCTCTACAGTCAGAGGTTTTTGTACGGCGCCTCAATGAGTTTGTATCACAGTGGTACACGTTTGGTGGAGGAACCAGACTGGATGTTGGAAGTAAGTTAAAAATAAAGCTGATTTATTCATTTTTTTCTTTTAATTTTTATTCCTTAATTGAAAATGTTCAATGTTAATGTTTAGCTTTCTTATTAATACTTTTGCTCCTAAACACAAAGTCATATTTGGAAATGTATATGTGAAAGGTTATTACAGTGAATAATTGAGAGTGGGGTAGTTCACAGTATGAATGATTATTTCTAGTTTCCATGTAAAGTTTTATTTTGAGGGCTTGTAGGTTTAGTTCAGTCACACAGTCAGAGAGCCGTGTCTCTCTACAGTCAGAGGTTTTTGTACGGCGGCTCAATGAGTTTGTATCACTGTGGTGGACTTTTGGTGGAGGAACCAGACTGGAATTTGGAAGTAAGTTAATTAAACTGCTTTTATTATGAAATTTGATAAAGATGGATCTGAAAATTAGTCTTAGAGAGCTTGAAAGATTAATTTTAAATTTTTTATGACAATTTTAATATTTGTTATTCTGCTGTTATATGATGGAAGATCACTCAGAGCAGATGGTTTTTTTGTCTACATTTCTGTCACAGAGAAAGGAAATTTTTATCTGGAACCAATATTAAACTTAATTATCCATCGATTAGTTTCTAAACTTTCCAAATAATAACTCTTATTTGAAAAGGGGATTAGAACATGTGTAAAATCCAAAGTGTTCTTGTGTCTGATGAGCTTTTGAATCCAAAACGCTTAATGATTGATATCTAATCGTCTATGATTCAGACTTTACATGATTTTAAAGAAAAACTTGTTTCCACATCTGCTTCTTTTATTTCCAGTGTAGTTTGAACATATTTCAGGTCAAACTGTGTGATGATTCTCTCTGTGCTGATATGCATGAGAGGTTTCTTAAAGGGAAGTGAAACAATGTGTGAGTTACTGACTGGTGGAGCAGAAAAAACACCTGACAGAAACTTCTTAAAGGAGACAAACAACTTGTGGTTCCTGTCCTCTAATCTGATTGGTGTTTCCTAGATGACACCCGTCCCACCCTGACAGTGTTGTCCCCCTCCGTTAAGGAGCTGGAGAATGGGAAGGCCACATTAACATGTCTGGCCAACAAGGGCTTCCCCTCAGACTGGACTCTGTCCTGGAAGGTGGATGGAAGAAGCAGCAGTGACGGGGAGGAGAGCAGGAGCCCTGGTGTGCTGCAGAGTGACGGCCTGTATAGTTGGAGCAGCACCCTGAAGCTCTCTACATACCAGTGGATGAAGGTGGGCTCTGTGACCTGTGAGGCCACCCAGGGCTCCCAGACTCTGGTCTCAGAGATACTGAGCAGAGATCAGTGTTCACATTTGTGACCTGACTCACTGAGACTCTGCTGCTGCCCTCAGTCTGTTCTCTCTCTGTCTCTGTTTCACTCTGATTTCAAATGTCATGTTTTACTGCTTGTAGTATTGCTAATGATTTAAAAAAATAACAATAAAAAAAAATCTTCAAATGGTGATTTTCATATGTTTCAATTTAACTGTTGTTCTGTCTGATAACCATCCTGAGGTTTCAGTAAGGATGTTTCCACAGATCAGCACATCTGTCTCTGACACACATTTATGACACTCACATGTGCTGCATCACTTCACATTAAATTCTTGTTAATTCAGTTACTTATAAAAAGTGACAAATAACAGAAAACAATGAATTGCATCCACCAGCTTTACCCAGGTATGGGTAGTTTCTTTGTTGTAGTTTCCATCATGTATGACTGTGATGGTTTCCTCTGTTGGGTTTAACAGAAACAGTAAACGATCATGACGCGTTTCTGTAACCTGTATTTGACTAATGATGACACACTTCTCAGTTTTCTTCAGTCAAATCAAGACTTTAGAAAAGATGAAACTAAACAGGAGACCTAAACAGACTCTCACTAACTCACAGAGTCACCAGTGAGTGGCTCTGAAAGGCCTGGACAGCCACTGATCAACACTGGCCTCTTAACAGCTGTGAGCAGAGAGGCAGGACACATATGCAAACACACAGAGTCAGTCAGCTGCAGCTGTTTACAGCTCAGTGCTGAGAGCATTAAAATATATATTTACATTATTTACAATTTGATGTTTTGATTAGAATAACCAATGAGCTCAAGGATTTAGATAAGAGATAAAGATAAAGTGGACTAATTCATCTAATTGTATTTTTATGTGATTGACCTTTGACCTTTGAGTTTATACATTTATTTTAAACAATGTCAAACCTGAAGTCAGTGTTTGTGTTTTTATCTTTAGTACTGAAACCTTCTGTTGCCATGGTTCAGCAGTGATGCCTGTCTGTTGCCATAGTTACTGAGCTCAGAGTGGAAATGAAAGATCAGCAGAGTTGAAACTTCTTCTACTGAAATCCACAGCTGGCAGTCCTTCTCTGAGCAGTGGTTGGAGCTGCAGCAGGTGAAGGTCATGCTCGTGTCTGACCAACAAGGTCTTCTCCTCAGACTGGAGTCTGTCCTGGAAGATCATCGTAGCATCAATGCTAACTTCTAAAGTGTTTCTGTTTGAGTGCAGCTGTTGGTCAGTTCACTCTGACCATCTACTGATGGTGAGAGTGAAGTCAGTCTCACACTGATTCCCACTGAAATGATCAGAAACTCCAGACTGTTGGTTTGATACATGAGGAGATTAATATATTAATAATAAAAAAACTACTTCCACTGTAACCTCGTGTGGTCTAAGTCATCACTAAAGACTAAAGCTAACCCTAACTCTTTATCTTAACTCTAACACTTTATCAGAATCTGTGATTTTTAGCAGTCAGTGAACAAAAAGAATAAACACAAATGACAAACATCAAAATATAATCCTGAGACCACCAAACATCAGCTCACATCTATAAATCATTTATATAAAAGTTATGAACAGAATTGGTGAAAAGCTTCAGCCTATCAGGAATGAGTCTGCAGTAATGTGAGGAAAACTCTGAACAGCCCATCAACAGCCCTGATAGTTCATACTTCCAGCTTCTTCCCCACAGGACACTCCAGGAGACACAGTCAAATATCTGCAAGTCCACTGAACTGAACTGCTGGGCAAACTCTCCATTCACCCTCGAGTGTCTTCAACAGTGTAAAGAGCTGATCCTGTGATCCACAAACAGGACAAAGCACCTGTTCTTCCTCATGGATCCAAACTTTGACTAACAGGCAGTCTCTTGTTGTGAGAACCCTGCTGTAGATGTTTCTGGAGAGACTGAAGAGTGTGACCACCTTAAAAGATCCTGTGTCTGTATTTATTTGTCTTTATATTTTATTTAAGGAGAAATATGACTGATTCTAAGAAATTCTGTCATTGAAGTCAAACTTACTAATGAACAGATGTTAGTAGTTTAATTTTAATGTGTGTGTGTGTGTGTGTGTGTGTCCTCAGTGAACTGTATCAGTCTCTGCAGTATCTTCCAGCTGCAGCAGTCACTTCAGTTTCTATTCAGTCTGACTGAGGGAGGTTTTTGTACGACTGTTTTTCACTGTGTCAACACAAGCTGACTGTTGATAACATGATAACTCTGACAGTAATAAACTGCTGCATCTTCAGCCTGGACTCCACTGATGGTCAAAATGAAATCAGAGTCTGATCCACTGCCCGCAAAACGATCTGGAATCCCTGATTCTAGAGTGTCAGCAGCATAAATGAGCAGTTTAGGGGGATCTCCATCTTTCTGTTGGTACCAGGCTAACAAGCCATAAACATCCTCACTGACTTTACACTCGATGTTCACAGTTCCTCCCACAGCAGAGCTCACTGCTCCAGGCTGAGTCACTGTGATCTGTCCTCTGGACTCTGAGGATACAGAGACAAAAACATAAAGCAGCTTCATGGTTTTGTGGGCTTCATTTCAGAGGGACAGATGTTGATAGAGGAGAGGAGTTTGATTCTCTGGACTTTACCTGTGAAGCAGCAGCAGAGGAGAGTCCAGATGAGGACGCAGATCAAAGTCATGTTTTTGATGAGGAGGATTTCTGTGGCTTCTGTTGTGATGAAGGACAGCTGTCAGTCATCCAGTGTTCAACTCTCAGGACTATAAACTCTCCCAGAGCACTGGAGCATGGTGCTGCTGATGCAAAGTGACTCTCTATGGAAATGAACTGACTGACTCTGGACTACTGGAGTTCGTTATTATCAGGATATCCTAAAAACTGCCTGAAAAGTTGATTCAAAATTAAAGATGCGAACTGATAAGAATTTAGTGATTCAAATTCCATTATTGACAAATAATTGACTGATCATTACTCCTTAGATATTTCCTTCAATTGAGAAAAATATGTTAAAGTGCATTATTATTATTATTGTACAGCACTTTAGATTTTCTCCACTTTGCAAGTTCAGATTGTGTTACACTCTTACATGTTTATCTAATAGTGTGTGTGTGTGTGTGTGTGTGTGTGTGTGTGTGTGTGTGTGTGTGTGTGTCCTCAGTGAACTGCATCAGTCTCTGCAGCTCAGACTCTAGAGCAGTGTAGACGTGATGAGTCTTCTGCTCTGGATAACTGTGTTTGTCATGTAATTGATTGCACTTTTAGATTTCCCCCCTGAGGAATTGCCACCTTAACGTCATCAGGGGGTTTGTGTGCCCTAAAAACAGAAAATTAAAACAACAAAAAGTAAAATAAAATATTGCTAATCAGATTCTAACTACTAAAAACATGATATTTACCTGAGTTGGATGGCCAATTTTAAAAATATTCAAACCCAACAATAGCACTTCTCACTACTGCCAATATTACCAAAACTAAAAAGGGTAGGCCAAGTTATTAAAAAAAACAATTCACCATGTCTTTTCCTACAATTCTCAAATTAATTTGTAGAACTCAACAGATTTCGTCTTGTTTTAAGCTTATTTGTTTTGTAAGGAACTCAACTCTGTTTGCAGCTGTACAGCTCAACTCTCCTTTCTCCTCAATTCACTCTACAACATCAGTCTCCTGTTTCCCTTTCCAAAAACTCTTACAGATTTATCCATATCCAAGTTATTTGTTATGGATTTTTTTCACGTGGGCCAAGATCAGCAAATTCCTCTTTCTATTATGTAACAAAAGTAAATAATCTTTACTAAAATCACTGTGATTACATCATTGTATGAAACGAGGAAACTGTTGAGTGCAGAGATGAAAACTGGGCGGGGCTTTGTCTTGGGTCTTACTGACACAGATCCTCGAGTCGGCTCTGTGCAGCACACAGGCTCACAGTGGTGCTTGTGGGATTGAGAAAGAAACACTCTACCAGACTGAAACTGTAAGAAGAACAATGGCCTAGTCCCCCACTGACTGTACAAATATAGATGTATTTTTCAGTTGTTAATAATCTCACAAGTCAGTGTTACTCCCATCAGCCACCACGTGGACAAGTTGTTTGTTCAGATGATTTATTCCAAGTTTCCCAACAGGATTGCTCAGCATCGTCATCGTGAGAACTAATTTAAATGAAGGCAATTACATGTAGAAACATCACAGCAAAACCCGCGGTGCACCTGTGCTTTACTTGCTTTGTGTCGCTAAAAAACAAGTCTATTCTCAACATTACTTCTGCTCCACCAAGTTTCACAAAAAAGTCCTTCAATTAAAGGGAAATTAAATATATATATATATATATATATTTCTAACAAATACAATGAAGAACATTAAAATAATTCACTATCAGTTACAGTCATTATAATTTTGACAACAGAAATTAGCTGGTTACATTTGCTCTGCCCTGCCTACTGAAAAACCTGACACGGGTTATTTACATACTAACAGTGATTAGATGTTTAGCTGGGGGGAGGGTGAGTGGGTGTTCTCTGCCGAGTGCTGTGTGAGCCTGCGCACGGAAACAGGACACAGAGTTAAAGAGCGAACGAGATGTGAAACCTATCATCTCATTTGTGCCTTTTTCAGGGAAATTTACTGTAGTAACTCTTGTCGATATTCAATTTGCGGGCAATCTATTATTTTCTTTCTCAACTTCTAAAAGCTTGGCTTAAAGGGGTGTGGCCCCCTCTTGCCCCAGCGTACAGCCGGCCCTGCTCCTAAACCTGGTGGCAAGGCTTCCCAGGAGAGTTGAAGCTGTTATAGTTGCAGAGGGTGGGCTGACATCATAGTAAACCCTCTGGATTAAGAAGGGGATTTCACTCAAGGTCATATATGTGTGAAGGCAGATGAGCAATGATCACTGACAAGCCTGACAAAACACAGACACACTTTTTCATCTCCTGTAAAATAACAAGAGTCATAATATAGTCAAGTCACCATGAAGTGAAGAGTCTGTAAAACAAAGTCTGTAATCTTATTCATTCTTACACTAAATATATATTTATTTTTTGGCCAGGTACACAAACTCAGTCTTATCACTTAACTACTAAAGCAACTTTAGACATGAATATCAGCTTAAAGTTAGTGACTTATTAAAATGACAGTTTCTTTCCACATTTCAAACAATACTGTCTAGTTTTAGATGTTATTAAGCTCTTGTTTGCAATAGTTAGAGAACCTGCTGCTAATGGGACAATCCAGTAATTATGTTGGAAATACTGTTTCACTATAGCTTGTGTGTGTGTGTGTGTGTGTCTGTGTGTCCTCAGTGAACTGTATCAGTCTCTGCAGTATCTTCCAGCTGCAGCAGTCAGTTCAGTTTCTGTTCAGTCTGACTGAGGGAGGTTTTTGTACGACTGTTTTTCACTGTGTGAACACATGCTGACTGTTGATGACATGATAACTCTGACAGTAATAAACTGCTGCATCTTCAGCCTGGACTCCAGTGATGGTCAGAGTGAAGTCAGAGTTTGATCCACTGCCTGTAAAACGAGCTGGAATCCCTGATTGTCGATTGCTAGCACGATAAATGAGCAGTTTAGTAACTCCTCCATCTTTCTGTTGGTACCAGTGTAAATAGCTGGAGCCATAAACATCCTGACTGGTCCTACACTTGATGCTCACAGTTCCTCCCACAGCAGAGCTCACTGCTCCAGGCTGAGTCACTGTGATCTGTCCTCTGGACTCTGAGGATACAGAGACAAAAACATAAAGCAGCTTCATGGTTTTGTGGGCTTCATTTCAGAGGGACAGATGTTGATAGAGGAGAGGAGTTTGATTCTCTGGACTTTACCTGTGAAGCAGCAGCAGAGGAGAGTCCAGATGAGGACGCAGATCAAAGTCATGTTTTTGATGAGGAGGATTTCTGTGGCTTCTGTTGTGATGAAGGACAGCTGTCAGTCATCCAGTGTTCAACTCTCAGGACTATAAACTCTCCCAGAGCACTGGAGCATGGTGCTGCTGATGCAAAGTGCCTCTCTATGGAAATGATCTGAATGTATGAGAGAGTTGATTGATCTGATGAACCATTTGTTATCAGTTTATCACAGTTATGTTTGGGAATATTTCAAGCTTTTTCTTTTCTTTTTTTTTTTGGTTTCATTTTTTTTGGTAGGGGTATCTTAACCCAAATAATCACCTTTCTACCATAAGAAAGAACTTGAAGAAGCAGCTGCAATTATAAATGTAATTAAATTAAATTTAAAATGTGCTTTTATATTCTTTGGACAACTACAGGGAGACTTCACTTCCATGTCATAAATACTGTGTTTTTCCAGTTTGTGTTGTATCGAGTATTATGCTAACCCACAGTGAGGTAGTTTATTTTATTTAAGACATGACAGTAAAGCTTAGGAAAAATCATTGTGTGATTCTCATTATAGCTTTAACACTTATTGCTTTAACAGCAGGATGGTCTAGGGTTCATCCAGGCTGGGGACTTTCTTTGTGGAGGTTGCAGGTTCCTCCGGTGTTTCTGTGGGCTCTCTCCGGCTTCCTTCCACATCCAAAGACATGCAGATACTGTGGTTAGGTTAACTGGTGACTCTAATTTGATCAAACGTGTAAATGTGAGTATGAATGGTTGTCCATCTCGTTATCTTTCCTGGGTGTATCCTGTCTCTTTTCCAACACGTTCTCACTCCCTAAGCGTAACATTTTACGCTAGGTGACAAATCGTCAACATATTACGTTTTCAGGCACCCAACGCGTTCCTACGTGACGACATCGGAAAACTGCGGACACATGACAACCGTTTGGACTCAATCTACACATCTTCGCTTGTTCTCTTAAAATCGCTTGGGAAAACACTATTTCACGTCATTAAAGTGTTGGTTAAGGTTAGGGATAAGGTTATGGTTAGGCTTCGGGATAAGGTTAGGTTTAGGGCTGCAATACAGGGCTGGAACCCGCCGCGTACCATAACAACGTGGAAGGTCACCTTTCGCGTTCCTGAGGAACGCCGCGGGACGTGACAAAACGTCGGGATGTTACGCCTCGGGAGTGAGAACTGGCTCCTCTTTTCCCAATCAGGGCTGAGAGAGGCTCCAGTGTCCTCTTCACTTAGTCCTGAATCTGCATGGACCCACATTCTCCTGGTCCTAAATAATTCTGATATTTTAATGGAACAGAGCAGAACTTAACTAAACTTGGTGCAACAGGGAGAATGTCAGGATAAGACACATTACTTGACTCATGAAGTCAACTTTTGCATGAACTGAAACGTGAGAAAACTGATAATTAAAAGTCAAAGGCATTTTGAAGCAGCTCAAACTATAAACATTAATGTGATTCAGAGCACTGATAGAAATCTCTATATCATAATTGTGTCATAATCCATCAATATTTCAAAGTGTATGCT
This sequence comes from Oreochromis aureus, assembly GCF_013358895.1. NCBI lineage: Eukaryota > Metazoa > Chordata > Actinopteri > Cichliformes > Cichlidae > Oreochromis > Oreochromis aureus. The sequence goes on from NC_052962.1 coordinate 35,709,776, forward strand.
CTCCTGCTCCCTTTAGGTCACTGCAATCCACTTTTTCAAAAAACTCATTAGTTGCTGGGTGTTTTCAAATTAAAAGCCTTCTAGCATCTCACTGGTCAGAAACACTTTATTTCTAGAGGTTTTCCTTGTGAAACAGTTGTAGGAACTAAAAAATATTCAGTTCAGTCCAATTCAATCTTATTTATGTAACATCAACTCACAACAGTCAGTACTTTAAAGTTAATTAATTTTTTTTTTTTTTTTTTTTTTTTTTTACATGAATACAGAACAATGCCAAAAATCAGAGAGCCCCCTATGACCAAGTATTTTTCAGGATGATTTTTGATGATGATACTAATAGCATGAGAAGTGAAATCATTTAAAATTCAAAATATTTCCTGCATTTCCAACGTCAGCTGTAAAAGTAATTCTGTGAATATGTTCATCCTTATCAATCATAACTATTCAAACACAGTAAAGTCCTCAGTTTTAAATCACTACATTATTTTTCACAAGCAATGGTGATTGCAGAGTTCACACTAAATATTTGAACATATTATTCTAAATGAAGAATGAAAGCCTCAATGTGCTCATTTTAGTGACATTTTTTATGACTTGTTATTTATTCCATTCCTAAATGTGACACTGCAGATACTAAAGGTATGGATGGAAGTTTTTATGCTACTTTATTCTTAAAGCAGAAATATTTCAGCAATATAATTTTGTTTGTGTGTGTGTGTGTGTGTGTGTGTGTGTGTGTGTGTGTCCTCAGTGAACTGTATCAGTCTCTGCAGTATCTTCCAGCTGCAGCAGTCAGTTCAGTTTCTGTTCAGTCTGACTGAGGGAGGTTTTTGTACGACTGTTTTTCATTGTGTGAACGAATACTGACTGTTAGCATAGAATTCACCCAGACAGTAATAAACTGCTGCATCTTCAGCCTGGACTCCACTGATGGTCAGAGTGAAGTCAGAGTTTGATCCACTGCCTGTAAAACGAGCTGGAATCCCTGATGCTCGAGTGCTAGCATACTTAATGAGTAGTTTAGGAACTCCTCCATCTTTTTGTTGGTACCAGGCTAAATAGTTTCCACCATTTACCCTCTGACTGGTCCTACACTTGATGCTCACAGATCCTCCCACAGCAGAGCTCACTGCTCCAGGCTGAGTCACTGTGATCTGTCCTCTGGACTCTGAGGATACAGAGACAAAAACATAAAGCAGCTTCATGGTTTTGTGGGCTTCATTTCAGAGGGACAGATGTTGATAGAGGAGAGGAGTTTGATTCTCTGGACTTTACCTGTGAAGCAGCAGCAGAGGAGAGTCCAGATGAGGACGCAGATCAAAGTCATGTTTTTGATGAGGAGGATTTCTGTGGCTTCTGTTGTGATGAAGGACAGCTGTCAGTCATCCAGTGTTCAACTCTCAGGACTATAAACTCTCCCAGAGCACTGGAGCATGGTGCTGCTGATGCAAAGTGCCTCTCTATGGAAATCATCTGACTCACTGTCACATTTTATGATGATGTTTTTCTTTGTATTTCATGTTTATGATTTTGTGCATGAGAAACACAAATATTAAGTTCATGCCAAATTGTTGATCTCTAAGATTTCTGATGTTGATTATCTCTTCATCTGTATATTAGTTTATTTTATATTAGGTGGAGGTAATTATGGTGAAAAAAGCTGAGGTACAAACTTAATGTCCAACCATTTTCTCGTATTCTGTAACAACTCTCAATCTTGATATTGTTGGTCAGATAAAAATGTTAGGGACATAATAGCATATAGATCTGTCTCTCCTGTTGCTGTTTTCCATTTTTTTCTGTTATGTTATTTTTGCAAATTTGTTAATTTTATTCTTATCAGACAGTAAACATTCATTCTATAAATAGATTCTGATTCCATTGGTCAGCTCTCTGACAGCACTTCCATTCTGCACATCTCTCGATCCTTCCTCAGGTTTGTTTGTACAGCAGGATGCTCTTCCTTAATGTAGCAATAATATGAAGGACAGCTGTCTTCAGCATAACATACTGTTTCCCTCTCAGTGATTCCTGATTGATTAAATATTTCATGGCATCTTGTAGAAGAACATAAATTTGATTTCCACCAGTGAAAAAGGTGAAACGCTATAAACAGAGAAAACATTTTAGACACATTTCTAACAAAGATGATTTTAATTGCATGTCTTTTAGAACTGAAGAAGCTTCTTAGATGAGAGGTGAAACATATTCAAGAAACTCAAAGCAGTCCAGTTTCTTTCTTTTCAAGCTCCTTACACTACCATGATCTGGATGACTGAAGATCTGCAGATGAATGATCTGACTCACACAGAGACTTGGATCAATGTGATGATTTCTATCATTGGATCAATCACTTCATGATAATATTGACTAACAGTGTCCAATTAGACGTATTTGGTTTGAAATTCTCCCTTTCTGAATGTCTGTTTTTTAAACTTTTTAAATTTCCTACAACATTATTGTTGCAATACCGTTTTAAAGCTCTTTAAAGACGTTTTCCACAACAAGAACATTTTCCACTTTATAGTTTTATAAAATGACAGAGAAAACAGAAGAAAATTATTTTCAACAAACTGGATAAAATCAATATTGTATCATTATTAAATCACCACTTTGCAATTTGCTTGACAGCCAAGTAAAAGTTTATATTATATTTAATATTATATTTATATTAAACACGGTCATTATTAAGCACCTCGAAAAACCCAACGCTTTTCTTTCCAAGCTCCTTAGACTACGATGACCCATGGGGCTAGGTTGCACAATGAGCTCACCCGAAACTCTGGCTGATTGTGACCCACACCCAGTTTCACACCTTGGCTCATGTGATTAGGTAGAGGATCGTCAGGGGGTCCTTTTGTCCCTCTTTGGGGGGATACTCCCACGGGGTTTTTAATCTGGGACTCTCCACCTTTTGACCCTAGAACTGAAGAAGCTTCTCGGATGAGAGGTGAAACGTCTTCAAGCAACCTAAAGAAGTCCAGAGGCTTTTCTTTCCAAGCTCCTTAGACTTGTGAGACGTCATCAAAAGTGTAAATATTACAGCAGATGTTACTGTATCAAAGTTACTGAGGCTGAAAAAGTACGTAGATTTTTTCCTCGCCCAATTTATTTTGGGATTTTATTGCATATACCCATATTCAAAATATGCTTCACTAGACAATAAACTCCAGAAAACCAGTGATTAACATTTGAACATCATCTGTGCAAAGACTGATGCTGCTGAAGTGAAACAAGGAAATGTTAAAGTGGGTTTTATAAATTCATAGTCAGGCATTTTGCGACATGGCGCATTTTGGTACCATGTGTGAGTTGAAATTTCTTAATTATTGAACAGCAGAAATGATCTAACTTTATTTAGATGCCTAAAGACGCTTGTTTCGAGAATATTTTCAAGTGAGCTACAGAGAAATGGCATGCATTTCCTATTGATTATCAAGCGTGGGAGATATTTGTGACCTTCTTTTGCAGCTGGTTCAGTGAATTTTGATCAGAGCGTGACAAATCTGTGAGAAATGGTTTATATGAGCTTTTAGCTGAGATTCAGAGGTTTCAGTGGATACCACACATGCTGGTATGTACATAGCCGCCCTCGTGTTACATCTAATGAAACAGAATCACCCCCCTTTGCCCCCAGTACCAGTGGCGTTGGGGCTCAAGAGGTAAATGCACCCTCATACGCTGATGGAGAGACTTGCCTCTCATTTTAAACTTCCAGACCAAAGCTTAAACTGAAACTGAAACTACTTACTGAAAGCGTCAACAGGGTTTCGTTAAAGGACAAATGTAGGATGGTGTTGAGCTCTGCTTCACCTCAGGGCTGTGTTCTGTTACCACTTATTTCATTATTATGGTGGAGGTGTGGTCTTTGGCTCTGCTGCAAGGGAGGGGTGGTGCAGCAAGCTCGAAAGCAGTGCCAGGGAGGTTGGCAAGGCAGCTGCATTCCATCTGGTAATCACACTCTCACCTTTTTTCAGTGATACCGGGACCTGAGGTGAACGGTGGAGACAACTGCAAAGCTGTCTGGCCAGAGTCAGAACAGAAAAAAAAACTGTGTGTGGTGTAATGATAGCTGTTTAAACCTAACTGATTTAAGGCAGCTGTAACACTGAGAATGAAGTCAGTGTTATTTATGGATTGGATGTCCACATTGTGCAGTGTTACAAATATTTTGGCACAATCTTTGAACGTCAGCTCAAGTTCAATGTGAACAGAGTCCATCGTTAAACAGGGTCAACAGAGAATAAATAATTGTCAAGGCTGAAGTCCTTTAGTGTTAAGCACATGGATGTGGACCCAAACGCAGATTCAAACACAGGAAATTGGGATTAAGTTCCCTCACAAGCTTTATTATGCAACACAATAGTAAACAATGGAACTGAAGAAGAATGCTTAACGTGAAGGTTTTGGCAGGTGGAGTGGAGGTTGCTCTGGTGGGAGCGATGTTGGGTGAGTCGGATGGATGAGTGTAGTGAGCACAACAGGATTAACCCAGTGATCCAGAACAGCTAAAGGCAGGAGAGCAGACAGGTGATGAAACGTGAGCCTGAGAACATGAAGCAGCATGAGCATGACCAGCGTAAAGGTAGGTATGCAAACTGCTGATAATGTGACTGATGGATCTGAGATGCTACTGAGAGCACAAGGAGAACAAGGAAAGTTAAACACAGCACAAGACATAAAGGCGGCCTGTTGCTAACATGTGGTTAGCAGATGGACCAGCAAAGAAGCGATGTCGACACTGGTCTTAAATACTGCCGGATGTCCTAGATCACAATCAGGTGAGCATGGCAGGTGTGCTGACGAGGGCTCCGCCCCATGATGTCTCTGAAAGCACAGAGAAATTACAGTCAACTCATCCTCTATGGAAATGATCTGACTTTAGCTGTTTATCAATAGATCAAATGGTATCATTGGAATTTATCGTCATCAAGACGTCTTTGATTTTACATCCATCAGGTCCGAATAAGCCCAAATAGCAAAGAATTAAAATTAAAAATTCATTCAATGAAAGAGTATGGGTCTTAGGTTAGAAGGGCAAAATTAGTTGCCGCTAACTCTGATTGTGTGATGATGACTTTTTTTAAAATTGTACTGGAGGTATTTGAAATGTGTGTGAAGCAGAGTAGGTGAGGTGAAAGGGCATGAAGTGGATTACTTGTCAGACTTTCTCTAAGCTTGTTTTTAGTAAATTGGACAAGAATACAAACTCATAATGAGATCTAAAGGTGAAGTTTTTTGTAGTGTGTGTGTGTGTGTGTGTGTGTGTGTGTGTGTGTGTGTGTGTGTGTGTGTGTGTGTGTGTGTGTCCTCAGTGAACTGTATCAGTCTCTGCAGTATCTTCCAGCTGCAGCAGTCAGTTCAGTTTCTGTTCAGTCTGACTGAGGGAGGTTTTTGTACGACTGTTTTTCACTGTGTGAACACCCACTGACTGTTGATGACATGAAAACTCTGACAGTAATAAACTGCTGCATCTTCAGCCTGGACTCCACTGATGGTCAGAGTGAAGTCAGAGTTTGATCCACTGCCTGTAAAACGAGCTGGAATCCCTGATTGTCGATAGCTAGCAAGGTAAATGAGCAATTTCGGAACTCCTCCATCTTTCTGTTGGTACCAGGCTAAACGGTTAGAGCTATAAACATCCTGACTGGTCCTACACTTGATGTTCACAGATCCTCCCACAGCAGAGCTCACTGCTCCAGGCTGAGTCACTGTGATCTGTCCTCTGGACTCTGAGGATACAGAGACAAAAACATAAAGCAGCTTCATGGTTTTGTGGGCTTCATTTCAGAGGGACAGATGTTGATAGAGGAGAGGAGTTTGATTCTCTGGACTTTACCTGTGAAGCAGCAGCAGAGGAGAGTCCAGATGAGGACGCAGATCAAAGTCATGTTTTTGATGAGGAGGATTTCTGTGGCTTCTGTTGTGATGAAGGACAGCTGTCAGTCATCCAGTGTTCAACTCTCAGGACTATAAACTCTCCCAGAGCACTGGAGCATGGTGCTGCTGATGCAAAGTGCCTCTCTATGGAAATGATCTGACTGACACACACATTGAATGACTTTGTGTGTTTGTTTGTTTTATGATGTTGTTTTTCTTTGTATTTCATGTTTATGATTGTGTGCATGAGAAACACAAATCAGCAGTTAATGTCAAATTGCTGATCACTGAGCATTCTGATGCTGATCAGTCTCTTCATCTGTATATTAGTTTATATTATATTAGGTGGAGGTAATTATGGTGAACAAAGCTGAGGTACAATCTTAATGTCCAATGATTTTCTCATTTTCTTTAACAACTCTCGATCTTGATATTTTTGGTCAAATAAAAATGTGAGGAACATAATAGCATATAGAGTTGTCTCTCTCATTATTGTTTTCTTTTATTATTTTCATATGGTAAACCTTCATTCTATAAATAGATTCTGAATCCATCGGTCAGCTCTCTGACAGCACTTCCATTCAGCACATCTCTAGATCGTTCCTCAGGTTCATTTGTACAGCGGGATGCTCTTCCTTACTGCAGCGAAATCATGAAGGACAGCTGTCTTCAACATAACATCATATTTTCCCCTCAGTGATTCCTGATTAAATAAATAATTCATGGCATCTTCATAAAGAACACATGTTTGATTTCCACCAGTGAAAAAAGTGAAACAGTTTAAGCAGAAAAAAACATTTTAGACACATTTTTAACAAAGACGATTTTAATTGTGTGTCTTTTAGAACTGAAGAAGCATCTCGGATGAGAGGTGAAACATCTTCAAGAAACTTAAAGAAGTCCAGTTTGTTTATTTCTAAGCTCCTTACACGACCATGATCTGGATGACTGAGGACCTGCACACTGTTTGTCTGAGTTTCTCCATCATTGTGGTGAACCTGGCTGCAAGCTGAAGCAACGTTTCCACAGAGTCTCACCCTGAACAAGGAGCCCCAGGGTGGCCAGCAGTAGAGTCAGTGACTCTTCACTTTTACTAAGTGAAGATATTTTAAAACACACCAGAAGATTTATTTTGAATTCATGTTTGTGAAACTCCATCTGCTGAAGAAAATCATAAGTTTTGACTGAAGTCTTCACACCTCCACAATGTTCTGTCAACTTCTGTTTACAAGGTCAAACTGAAACAATTATTCTTGTTGCATTTGTTCAATGATTTTATTTACTGTTCAGAGAGTGTGTGATCTCTGATGATTTAGTAGTTTACAATAATAACAGTATTCCTATAATAACATAATAATTATGTGAATATGTAAGGTTTAATATAGATCCAAATGTGTGTCATCTTTTTATTATTATTATTTTTATTATTTTCCCTATTTCCACCGTAAACTCAGGGACCACAACTGCTACACCAGTTTGTCCGGCTGTGTTCTTTGAGGCATCTGTATATATTTGAACAGGGTTATAATATTGGTCAATGTACACCTGTACTGTATGAGAGTTTAAAATAAATGCCTTATCCTCATTCTTCTTGTCTAACAACTTTAAGTCTACTGTGGCATCAGGACTTATCCATGGAGGTATTGCTGGTAACGGTACTCTTTGACTAATGTTTAACTGATCCAGTTTAAATTCTGTTGCTCTTCTTCCCACAATCCATCCAAAGCTCTTCGTTTCCCTCCTTTCTTTCTCCCAGCAAGGTTTGAGTACTTCATGTGTTGGGTGATCCTGTCCGTGTGTCATGTTTAGGCTGTGTGCAGGCAGGATGAGGACCCAAACGCAAACTCACGGGAAAACAGGACTGAAATCAAAATACAGCTTTATTGCTGACGGAAGTTAAGGCGATACAAAATAATATGAAACTAAACTGGGAAGTCATAAAGGAACTAACTCATGAGGAAACACATGGAGGGGGCACACAGTCATGAGGGAGAACGCGACACAGAACTGAGGGAGACGCGGACATAAATACACAGAGGTTTAACGAGGGAAGTGGGAGCACATGAGGAACACAGCTGACACATATAATCGTAACGAGACAGGGCAGGAGCGAACACAATATGACGCATACTGACGAGAGACTGTCAAAGTAAAACAGGAAATACACAGAGGTTCAGACAGGAGGAGAAAGAGCACGGGGAGAGCACAGACATAACGGGCTGGGGAAAACATGGAATAAAACACAAGGAGGGGAAACAAGGGCTCACAGATACACAGAGGGGCACACAGGGGGTAACCAAAAAAGGAACATCTTAACAGAACAACCTAGGAACCAAGGCATGAATAAAGAACAAAGTACAAAACACACAAAAACTAAGAATGCTGGGCCAACATGGCCCAGGATCATGACACCGTGGCCCCGATTTGCCCAATAATTCAGTTTGAGCTGTTCTCTTCTCATTCCTAATGGCATCTCTCCCATCTCGACCTGTAAAGCTGCTGTTGGAGTTGTTTTAAATGCACATGTGCAAAGTCTTAATGTCTGATACTGGTCTAACTTTACCAGAGTTGTGTCTGCTGCTGAGTTATATGCTACACATCCATAATCCAATATCTGACCAACCCAGTGTATATGGCCCTCAAAGACGTCCTATCTACTCCCCAGTCACTCTCAACTAAACACCTCATTATATTCAATACTTTTTTACCTTTATCCACCACTTTCTGAATGTGTGCAGCCCATGTTACCCTTTCATCAAACCACAATCCAAGAAACTTAAATTTACTCACCCTTTCTAATTCTTGACCGTACAACTTAAGCTTGACATGCTTACCAACTCTTTTCCTTGTAAAGAACATTATCTTGGTCTTATCAACTGAAAATTTAAAACCCCACTTATATCAGAATCAGAATCAGAATCAGAATCAGAATGGTGTTTATTGGCCAAGTATATGTGCAGACAAATACAAGGAATTTGGTTCCGGTAGATGGTGGCTCTCAAGCACAGCAATGTAAATCTCACACACACACACACACACACACACACACGTCTATATATACATTACACATGCATACACATACATACACAAAGCTGTGTAAACCAACTATAAATAACTAAACTTATGTACATAAAATACAGAAATGAAATGAGGTGGAATGAATACTACAGAATGTACATAAGGGGCAGTTGCAGTCTGGCAGTGGGGAGCAGTGTGACAGGTCAATAGGAGGGAGATGGCGAGGGGAAAGAAACTGTTCCTGTGTCGGGTGGTCTTGGTCTGCAGGCTCCTGTACCGTCTGCCAGAGGGCAGCAGGTCAAAAAGTCTGTGTCCAGGGTGTGAGGGGTCTGTGATGATTTTCCCTGCCCGTTTCCTGGTTCTTGAGAGGTACAGATCCTGGATGGAGGGCAGGGGGGCACCGATGATCCTTTCTGCTGCCCGTACAGTCCGCTGCAGTCTGCTCCTGTCCTGTTTAGTGGCTGCACCATACCAGACTGTGATGGAGGAGCACAGGACAGACCCAATGACTGCAGTGTAGAACTGGATCAGCAGCTCCTGTGGAAGACTGTACTTCCCCAGTTGTCTCAGGAAGTACATCCTCTGCTGGGTCTTTTTGAGGATGGAGTTGATGTTGGTCACCCACTTCAGGTCCTGGGAGATGGTGGTACCCAGGAACTTGAAGATCTTCACAGTCGACACAGGGCTGTCTGACATGATGAGGGGGGCAGAGTTGGGGATGTCTCCTGAAGTCCACTGTCATCTCTACAGTTTTAAGAGTGTTCAGCTCCAGATTGTACTGACTGCACCAGAGTACCAGCCGCTCAACTTCCTGCCGGTATGCAGACTCATCACCATCCTGGATGAGGCCAATGATGGTGGTGTCATCTGCAAACTTTAGGAGTTTAACAGCCGAGTTCTTGGAGGTTCAGTCATTAGTGTAGAGGGAGAACAGTAGTGGTGAGAGGACACATCCTTGAGGGGCACCAGTACTGAGGGACCGAGTTTCAGAGGTGATCTCCCCCAGCCTCACTTGTTGCTTTCTGTCTGTCAGGAAGCTGGTGATCCACTGACAGGTAGCTGGAGACACGCTGAGCTGGGAGAGTTTGGAAGAGAGAAGTTCAGGCACGATGGTGTTAAAAGCCGAACTAAAGTCCACAAACAGGATCCTGGCATAAGTTCCCGGGCGGTCGAGGTGTTGCAGGATGTAATGCAGCCCCATATTCACTGCATCATCCACCGACCTGTTTGCCCGGTAGGCAAACTGCAGAGGGTCCAGCTGGTGGCCTGTAATGTCCTTCAGATGGGCTAACACCAGTCGTTCGAAGGATTTCATGACCACAGACGTCAAGGCGATAGGTCTGTAGTCATTCAGTCCTGTGATGGTGGGTTTCTTGGGAACAGGGATGATGGTGGAGCGTTTGAAGCAGGAGGGAACTTCACACAGCTCCAGGGATCTGTTGAAGATGCGAGTGAAGATGGGAGCCAGCTGTTCAGCACAGGTCTTGAGGCAGGAGGGTGAAACACCGTCTGGTCCGGGGGCTTTCCTGGGCTTCTGTTTCTGAAATAGTCGGCTCACATCCTCAGTGTGTATTCTGAGTTTCAGGGAGGAGGAAAGGGGGGTGGGAGGTGTGATGGAGGTCGTTGAGTCTGGATTGGAGAGGGTGAGGGTGGTCGTTGAGTCTGAAATGGGAAGGGTGGTGGTGGTCATTGAGTCTGGATTGGGGAGGGTGGGGGTGGTCGTTGAGACTGGATTGGAGAGGGTGAGGGTGAAGGGGGGAGAGGTGGAAGGTGTGTTGGGGGTCAGTGTCTGAAGCGGTGTCTCTGGGGAGGGGAGGGTGAGGCGTGGGAGTCTGTCCGTCTCAAACCTGCAGTAGAATGTATTTAGCTCGTTGGCCAGGTCTTTGTTTGCTTCAACAGTGGGTGGGGGGCGTCTGTAGCTGGTGATTATGACCACTCTTCAACTCTTCCAATTGTTCCCTGCAGTTTCTTTACAATATGCTCTATATTTTTCCCTCTCTTCCATATTGCTCCATCATCAGCAAAAAGCAAACATCCCACCCCTCCCTCTATATCATTAAACACAACATTTATCATCAAAGAAAATAACAAAAGCTCACTATGCTCCCTTGAGGTGTACCGTTTTCTCCTGAGAGCTTCTCAGAGTAAACCTTCCCAATCCTCACGTGTATTTGTCTTCCATTTAAGAAATCCATTATCCATCTGTACATCCGCCCCCTGATGCCCAATGTACTGATTTTAATTAGTAGGCCTTCTCTCCACATCATATCGTAAGCTTTTTCTATGTCAAAAAACACTGCAACTACACTGTCTTTATTTATTTGTGCTTTCCTGAGTTCATGTTCCAAACACAATACTGGATCCATTGTATTTCTCCCTCTTCTGAACCTACTTTGATGTTTAGATAAATAATCTTTACTTTCTACATGGTATGTTAATCTTTTATTTATCATTCGTTCCATTACTTTGCAGATATTCGATGTTAAAGCTATAGGCCTATAATTTCCTGGGTTTGTGTCATCCCTCCCTGGTTTACGTATGGGCACCACCACAGCCTCCTTCCAGCTTTGCGGCAGTTTCCCACCCTCCCAAACTCTGTTATACATTGTTAGGGTTCAATGTTGAGAGAAGAATCCATAAATAACCACAGATCCAGTCCGGTGTGCAATAAGACAGTATTTTAATAAACACATGTGTGAGTCCGACCGCTGTGCAGATTTCAGCGTCGAACTGAACTTACAATCATGAGACAAGGTTTTATATGGGTACAATAACAAAGCCCCCCTCTTTTACAAAAATAGACAATAGTACAGCTTACGTCAATCCAAACCACAAACTGTTCCATGAACTTTAGCATAGTCTAAAACAGAACATCTTCTTCGGGTCAACGCCAGGTGCTTCCCCTCAGCTCGTCTTCGCTGTCGCTTCCCTCTGGTGCACTTCCTCTAAGTACGTCGGCACACTTCTGCATTTCTGCCCTACCAAAATAGATCTACCATGGTGTGTATGTGTGTGTGCGTACACGTGCGAGGGCGCGTGCATGCTGTGTACTGCGTACGTGTCTGGATGTGTATGTCTCGCCCTTAAATGCTCTCACATCAGCCCGTTACACTTCTGACCTTTCACCAGAACAGAGGCTCATCCCTCCCTATAATAACCTTACTGGAACTATATATTTAATCTACTGAATAAACACCCTACTCTTTGGGTTGCGCCGCTCTGCTTTCGGTTTCACTTCTGCAAAACATGCTCTGCAGACGCATTTCCTATCAGCCTGCAGTCAGCTTCTCCCCCACTGAAGACTATGTGTAAGAATATAAAAACATTCGAAAACCTTTAAATTTTAGAACAACCTGTAATAAACATGTTAATATTTGATTATGATAACCCCTGTAATACAAATTATAACCTAATGCCAGCACTTCAATAAATGCTTGGATGAAATGATAATTAATGCAATGATAAAGATGATGGTTATGAACAGTAACCCTAAAATAATTCCTATAATTCTACACTTCCCTCTCTTGACCTCTTGACCACAAGAGGTCACCATACTGTGCGTGGTGTCACTCCTCGACCCACTCGGTCACCTCTAGATCCATTAATGGCATCATGGGCCCCCGAAACCACCATTCCCAGGTCTACTGCCTTCGCTCTGACCCTCTCTAGCCGTCCCCTGACTCAGCAAACCAGACAACAACCTCCCGTCATCTAGGTGGTCCAGTAATAAAACGCCAGCTCCCACTTGAGAACACTCATGCTTGAGGTTAATCACACCAAAGTATCAGTGAGCCTAAAGTTGATCAGGGGCAGGAGAGAATAAGAGTGCGAGCAGAGCTCAATCAGCACTCCTCCCTCACCCCTGAACCCAATCATACCCGGTGAGAGACCCCTTACACGTGTGAATCTCTAGTGGTCTGTCCCTTTTCTGGGTCCTTCTCTTGTGGAAATCTTCTCCTGTAAAGGATAGAAAACACTTTCTCCCTACTACGGCTCTCCTACCTTATGTCCCTCAATTGTTCTCTTTATTCAAACCTGATTCAAGCTAATATTACTCAAAACATGAACCTAATTTTGTATTTGGTTTTTGACTTTTATTTTTATATCTCATTCAACCGTACTCAGCATTTGTAAAACTCTCCAAGCACTGCCTTTAAGAGAATCGAAGGAAGCACGTCTCTGCATGTGCTTCCTCTTTGCTCCTTATCTGATCATCAACATCCTGTACACAAACTGTCACTGCTGCAAAGGCCTACCTCTCATCTAAAGTCACCTTTCACAAGAAAAATCCTAAACACTTATTCTACTAAAGGATCAAAGAAAAAACAACCACTTTCATCATTACGTGTAAACACATAGTTAATTGCTCCTAACTAAATTTTAGTTGTATTTTAGAACTCCCATTTCCTGTGTGATAACCTGTTTGAATCTATCATTTTATTTCATTTTGCTACTCTTAATGTAATGACTCCTTCTAACTTAAACTTTATCAGACTTAACCAACATATATAAGCTTTCTCCCTTTGCTTCTGTTTTGCTTCAACAAGTATTTGTTATCCTGTAACTGCTTTTTATATAAGAGGACTAAGTTAGAGCTGCATGTGTTATCTCAATATTTTATATGTCACTCAGTTTAGTTACAAGCAAAACTCCTATTCAGTTCCTCTTTCTGTCATTTGTTATTGGGCCAACTCAAATTCAGTTAAAAGCTAAAGGAATTTCAGGCCCTAGGCCTCACCTATGTTTAAACCATATGTGTTTGTAAGCGTGAATGCTGTTTATCCTTCTGTTGCTCCAAGTCCCCTACAATATATCGACTGAGACATAACGCTCATCGAAGCTTATGACCTTTAAATGGACCGAACATCAACTCTGTTAATGAGCACGATTGCAATGTGTAAGAAAAAATCATTTCTACATATATAATCTCCAATATTATTCATTTGAGTCAGCGAGACTTTTAACATCCTCATAAAAAGCTCTCCTCTACCCTAGAAATAAATCTATTTACTCTCTGTTTCTAAAGCCTACATTCTAACAACATTCTAACATTATGTCACTGTGACATCTTATCCTAAAAATCAAAAAGAAATCCCACATTTTCTACTCATCAAATGTTCACTATTTTCCCCAAAGCATATCCTTTATTCCCACAGTTTCCCCTTTAAGTTTGGTGTACCACTTCTTATGAACACCGCAATTTATCCTCTAAAAAGAATTCAGTTCATTTTACTCCTTTCTTTAGATTTAACAATCTCTGCCCCAGTTTTACCATATCTAAATTATCAAACAACCCCAATCATTATAAAATCCTAGTAAAACCCCTTTCAAATTAAACAAATTAAATCTTAAATCTTAAACCCCTCTCTTTTTTGACACATCTCATGTGGCAAAAAACTCAACATGCTTCACCCAAGCTTAACAAATCAAAAGGAAAAAAGGTTAGTCATTTCATTTCTCAGAACAGCTCAGCCATCCTCCTCTCCGGTATTTTGCTCCAGCCCTGAAAACCTGTGTTTAAGGAACAAAATCAATTAAATTATTATGTCAAATCTCCTCAAAATCGTTGCTCCATGGAAAGTCTGGATCCTTGGAACTTCCTGGAAACAAAACCTGTACTTTACATTTCATACTCTCCCTTTATGATCCAGTCTGTGTCATGACAAAAACAAACTTAAACCAAACAGTTATTAATCATGAGTTACCTCAGTTAATGGTAACTTGAATCTCATCAAACAATGTTTCCCTTTTAGCATTTGGCATTCTATAATGTAATAACATGGTCTAACCCAAATCAACAAAGCAGAAATTCACTCAAAGGAACATCAGCATCCCCAGATTTAAGTCTCCCACTTGTCCTTTCATTTATTTCCCCCCTTGGTCCCATCACTCGCATTCACTCACATGCATTCACACATGATATTTTTTGCTGATACTGCAGCCTTCTGCGCACGTCATCAGATGCTCCACATCAGCAAAATGAGCTCAATCATTTGTTTTATTTCGTTTTCCTTTTTAGGAAAATAGTTCACTATACTTTTGACTGGATTGACTCGCTGCAATCATTTTTAGACAGAGACTTGCCGCCACTCAGTCTCTGATTGTAATCAATTATAATTCTGTAAAGCCCACCTGATTTTCGTACTTGGTAATTTTGTCAGCGCCGTCCGTTCACTCTCTTCCAGGCCTGCTTAGAACAAAAATGAAAAAAGAGAGCTGATTATTAGCTCATCAAAGTACCAAACAAAATCACCTGACAGGTTTTTTCCCGAGTGCACTTACTACTACAAAAGATTTTTTTTGGGGCCCCTCTCAGACATATCCATGTCTTAATCAAACACCCTCTCTGGAAATAAAACAACAGCCTCAAAAATCTGAAACAATCTTAAATTTCACCCATTCAACACACCGAAAACCTCGTCAAAAGATCAAGGACCGTTTGCACAATGTCTCCCTTCCTCACTTTACCATGTGTTCATTCAGCACAAGATAAAAACCAATTTCAACAACGTATCCTCCATAAATTATAAATTTCCCGTCCAAATCTGCCCCTCTGAACAGACCTGACCACCGTAATCAAATATCCTGATACTTTACCATTATGTTTCTCCAAATACTCTTCAACAGCCACTGCTCTCTCTTGAACTGAACTGAAAGCCTCCGACACACACGCACACAGGAAGTGTCTCTGCTCCAGCTAATTTGCATAAACCCACAGCTCAACAGCCAACTTAACAAGAGGAATACATGTTTAAACCTTATCACATTATTGAGTTATTTTCATTTTCTTTCTATACTAATCACTTACTTTGATCAATCAGTGCAAGAGCACTCCTAAGTAATCACTTCTCTTTTGTTTTGTTTTTTTTTCCATAACTCACTCCCTTGTCTTACAGCTTCGTTTGAGTTATTCCACAACAACTCTATTTTATCCAAGTGTGTTTTAAGTGTATTTTCTTCAACATTCACACCATTTTAACCCTCATGCAATTAGCAGGCTGATTTAATTACATATGTTTGTGTTCTTAGCCAAGTTTTAATCACTATCTATGCATTAATCTTCATGAGCTTATCTCTGTAAGGTTAGTGCATTTTCTGTTTGTATGTGTGATTTTTATAAATGTTTCTTTTGCAGTGTTTCAAACTCCTTTGACAGGGTGTGTATTTTCTCTCTGGTTCATCACTGGTCATTGTTAATGACATTTCCCCTGCGTCTGTGCCCAGTGGCCTTACCTGTTAAATCCGTCTCCTCCAGTGACTCCAAGGTCACTCCGGGACTTAGGTTCAAGCAATCGTGACTGCGCCTTGCCTTAGGTTGTCCCAGGGTTTCGAGGTGGGATCTTACCCGTCATGGGCTGTCCAGCCTTCCATGCCCGCCTACTACAGTGGCCAACTGGGCAAGGGTGTTATCAGGCCTAGGGAACACACTGGTTCTGGAAATTAAAGGAGTGTAAACTGCTTTCTTTATTAAACTTTCAACAATAATTTCACATGTAACAGTTTGTGTACGTGCGTTTTCAATTCATTAATGTAATTGTTAGTTCATGTATTTATTTCTCTCGGTCTGTCTCTTTTCTAAAACCTGTAATTAATATAATTTTATTACTTTATTACTTTTTCTTAAAACATGCATTCGCTTCATCTTCTTAGAATTTAACTCTGTCTATTTCTCTGGGTGCTCCCCTGACATCATCAGTCACACACACACACCTTCCTCTCACACACACTTTTAAATAGAGCTCTTCCAAACATCAGGACAACTAACACTTCTCCACGCACAGGACCATTCTTTAGGTCAGTTTTATAGCATCAGTCACCCAATAATCTCTTAACTGGGTTTCCCAAGTATATATACTTATGTATTTTCAATCGGAAAAAATAAACTCAACCTGTCATAACATCTCTCATGGATTTCTTGAATTAAAAGCACTTTCAAACTTTAGCACATCCTACTTTTCATCACACAAGAAATATATTTCACACTCCTTTATTCCATACACACGTTTAAAGGTTCTAACCTCTTTAGTCATTCAGTAATCGTCTCACACACTGCCTTTTCTTTCAAACTCCCCCTTTTCACTTACTCAGACAAATCACCCAGTCACTCAAATCAAATACTGACAGCATTCACACAGTTAAAATCACACAAAATACGCTTTCATACGAGTATTTTGGACATGCCTTCCATGATCAGAAAGAGCAAGTCAAAAAAAAAAAAAGAAAAAGAAAACTGAAACCTCTCATCGTCTCACAGCTTCTCCCCACACACACATAACTGAAAATAAAACACACCAACATTTATGGCTCACGAAATATACATCTATCCATATTCAGTCATTTACTATACATCCACACTAATATATTCAAACTGTATTTACACTCTCATAATAAGCAAAACCAACCTCTTATATACAGGCATTTAGCAAAAAGCTCTCAGTCCTCTCGAAATTGAAACCACCCTCTCTGCGGCGTCACTGCTGCTCATTTGCATTTACACACCATCATTGCACATCCGGCTGTGCATCACTGACACAGAGACTGATCCTACTCATAGATCTCATATTTTATATTACAGACGTCTTTAATTACAACTGCACAGATTTTAGGCCTCTTAAATCCTATAAATTTCGACAAATTTATCCATAACGGTCCGACCGATAAAGTCCCTGACTTTTTTGCGACCAATTTTAGCCAGTATTCCGTCCCTGACGGTGGCCCGATTGCTAATACCCTAACCAAATTTATCGTAGCCAAAAAAGCGCAAATAGGGGATTCGATCGATCCCCTAGCAATTTCGGAGTTTCCCAACCTCTCCCCCGTTGTCGACGGTACTATCCCTACTGTCCTAGTAGGTCTAAGGTCAGCGTCCTGCCTTAGCGCAAGCGTTACCAAGGAGAAAAATGCGCTTCTTAAGGGTCCCAGACTCCTCGTCCTCAAGTAATTTTAGAATAATTTGAAACAACAATCTACACCCAAAACAGGATTAAGATTAAGGACAACCCTCAACAGTTTTGGAGATTCCCGAGTCCTCCTCGAATGTTGCCCGAAACTATCCCTAGTCATCGCTAGGTGAAGGATAGATTTCTCTATCCAGCAGGGAGCGTCACCTCCGAGAAAGTTCTTAAGGATTGCATAACCAATGGGACTTGAACCCACACACTGACCAAATTCCCTATCATTCTAAGAGTTCACTTAGCAGCTCCAACTGCTTTAATTCTCTTTTCATTCCTTTATTCTCATTACTCAGTACTGTCACTTATACTTCATTATCATTACTTCAACCGGTAAACTTCATCAAAATTTCGCCAAAATTAAAAAACAGACATTTACCAGTAATTCCAGTGACCAGGCTTTTAATTTGACATGCCCAATGTGACACCTTTTGGAAATATATTTCAACAGGCAGTGTCTTACCTTTAAATGCCCCGGGGAATGCCTGCTCACTTTCACCACTGATTACCGTCTGCCCGTCCAATTACCACGGACCCCGGATCTCTCCATCTACCCCTCTACCTCTCTCTCACCGGAACGAGCCCCCAAATGTTAGGGTTCAATGTTGAGAGAAGAATCCATAAATAACCACAGATCCAGTCCGGTGTGCAATCAGACAGTATTTTAATAAACACATGTGTGAGTCCGACCGCTGTGCAGATTTCAGCGTCGAACTGAACTTACAATCATGAGACAAGGTTTTATATGGGTACAATAACAAAGCCCCCCTCTTTTACAAAAATAGACAATAGTACAGCTTACGTCAATCCAAACCACAAACTGTTCCATGAACTTTAGCATAGTCTAAAACAGAACATCTTCTTCGGGTCAACGCCAGGTGCTTCCCCTCAGCTCGTCTTCGCTGTCGCTTCCCTCTGGTGCACTTCCTCTAAGTACGTCGGCACACTTCTGCATTTCTGCCCTACCAAAATAGATCTACCATGGTGTGTGTGTGTGTGTGCGTGCGTGCGAAGGGCGTGCATGCTGTGTACTGCGTGACGTGTCTGGATGTGTATGTCTCGCCCTTAAATGCTCTCACATCAGCCCGTTACACTTCTGACCTTTCACCAGAACAGAGGCTCATCCCTCCCTATAATAACCTTACTGGAACTATATATTTAATCTACTGAATAAACACCCTACTCTTTGGGTTGCGCTCGCTCTGCTTTCAGTTTCACTTCTGCAAAAACATGCTCTGCAGACGCATTTCCTATCAGCCTGCAGTCAGCTTCTCCCCCACTGAAGACTATGTGTAAGAATATAAAAACATTCGAAAACCTTTAAATTTTAGAACAACCTGTAATAAACATGTTAATATTTGATTATGATAACCCCTGTAATACAAATTATAACCTAATGCCAGCACTTCAATAAATGCTTGGATGAAATGATAATTAATGCAATGATAAAGATGATGGTTATGAACAGTAACCCTAAAATAATTCCTATAATTCTACAACATCTCTAACAAAAGATCTTTGGCTGACTCACTGAGCTGGTTCAACATGATATAGTATACCTGATCTTTTCCTGATGCTGATAATTTAGATTTCCGGAGTACTCAATGTAGTTCTGTCTTTGTAAAAGAAATATTTAATGAATCATCTGTATCCTCTACCAGTTCCAATAAGTCTCTGTTCTCTGTAATTGTCTGTCACAGTCTGAGGAGGCAGACCGTGCGGTGGTGTGTGTGTGGACCCAGGTGCGAACACACGAGAGTAGGCTGGAGAAAACTTAACTGAAAGCGAGCCTTTATTGTGGCTGGTGACAAGAAGTGCGAACAAGGCAGAAACGCAGTGATAAACTAAACTATAACTGAACTGGGAAAATGATACTAGGAAAAGCTATGAAGACACGGGAAACCATAACTACAGATACAGAGACTGGCTGTGACAACATGGAGGGTGGAAACACAGACGACGCGACACAGACTGCATGAAACACAGAGACTAAATACACAAGAGGGATGATCAGGGGAAGTGGCCACACATGGGAGCACAGCTGACACACATGAACCCAACGACAAGACAGGAGAAGTGAAACTAAATACACTGACATTGAATATAGACTTTCAAAGTAAAAACAGGAAACATGGAGATTAGACATGACATGAACTTAACATAACTGCATAGACAAGAAACGTAGACGCAGAAACCAGGGAGACTGAGTGCAGGGGGAGATGACATAAGGGAACAAAACTAAATTGCAATCTAGAAATAAACAAGGTAAACTAAGCTAAGACACAAAAGATACATAAACTCAAACACTGGGTCGCTCGACCCAGGACCATGACATTGTCATTTCTCTTCCTCGTCGCCCTTCCTCACTAACATTGCCTGAACTGGATTCTAACAAAAGTTTTTGCCAACACATTTGCCTTTTCCTCATCTTTTACTGCGGTTACCTCTCCATCCCTCAAGATTGGATAACCATACTCCCTTTTCATACCATTCATCTTTCTAATCATTGACCAGATGTTCTGTATGTTTGTCTCCCTCCCCACTGAATTACAAAAACCCCTCCAGAAGTCCCTCTTTGCGTTCTTTTTACCTGAGCTTGCAATCTTTTATTTTATATTCAATGAAATTCTGAAAACTGTGATTCTTCTTTAATGTCTTAAAAGACTTATTTCGATGTTTAATCACTTTATCACACTCCTTCGTCCACCAAGGTACAATCTTCTTTTCCCCTCTACCTTCTTTCCTCTTTATCACCCTGCTTGCTGCCTCTAAAACTGCCTTACAAATAGAATAATTTAACTAATCCACCCCCACATTCATATCAATCCTTTGCATTTCTTGATCACTAACTATTCTAAATGTATCCCAATCAGCATCACTAAAACACCACTTCTTCACCCCTCTTATTTCCTGTTTCTCTATACTCAACTCAATCTCTGTTATTATAGGATAATGGTCACTGCCTGCAGTTGTCTCTTTCAGTACCTGCCATGAACAAATACCTGCCAATGAGTCTGACACTAATGTGAGGTCAACTGCTGATTCTGGCCCTGTTCTAACATTCACTCTTGTGCCACTTCCATCATTTAAACACACATAATTCTTTATCTCCATCAATTCCTCAATCACTGCTCCATTCTGATCATTACCATTACCCCATAATGTGCTGTGTGCATTAAAGTCCCAACACCAAATTACATTTCCCCTTAAATATCTATCAAGTTCATCCACTGATATCAGTTTATTATCTGGATCACTCTGATGCTGCCATTTCCTCCCCAGACTTCAAGTATAATATATTCTAACTGTGTTCCTAAAGTTACAACTCTAGAGTGGATCCCTTGTTTCACAAATGTTGCACATCCTCCTCCATTACCCTCCTTTCTATCTCTGCGGACACTAATATAACCTTTAATAACAAAATCTAAAGTAGGTTTGAGCCAGGTCTCCTGAATACAGATGATGTCTGGTTTCTTTTTGCATTGTTTGATGAATCCTTTAAATTCTTGTCCATTTGCAATCAAACTTCTGGCGTTCCACTGTAAAATAATCGGATTATACTCTCCCCTGGTCCTCCTGCTTTCCCCTCCTCTCCAAGTCTTTTATTGATATGTTCCCAAGATATATCTTTAATGCCAAAGAACCTCTCTGCTCCTTTCACAATTATTTTAATTTTCTCTGTTTTGTGTTACACTTGATCTGTGCAATTTATGACATAGGCAATAAACTAAATCATCTTCTCTGCTGTCAGTCCTGTATGAGCTTCTTGTGTTTGTACTAATTCTGACGCTGATGGTTGAACCTTTCCTGTCTCGTCCTTTGCCTTCTCTACCCTTTTGACAGCCTCAGCGTAACTTATGTTGTGAGCTACTTTGACTTGCTCGACCTCCATAGCCTTCTTCCTTACTTCACACCCCCCATAACTCACCCTGTCCTGCCCCCCACAGCTGCATTTATCTTGTACACTATCCCCACATTTGTCATATCGGTGGTTCCCTCCACACTTGGGGTACCTCTGTTTCCCTTTGCAAACTGCAGCAATGTGTCCGTATCTTTGGCATTTATAGCACCTGAGGGGCAGTGGCACGTATGGTCTAACAGGAAAGCTCATGCAACCTATTTTAACTCTCTCTGGCAGGACTGCCTCCTGAAATTCCAATAATACTGACAAACTATTCACCCTCTCCCCATTAATTGTTTTTAACAGTCTTTTTACTTTGCTGACCTCACCACCATTAATACATCACTTGAGATTCTCCGGGTCCTCTTCTACAGGGATACCTGTAATCACTCCCCGTGTCACTTTATTTTCTCCTAAGATCTTTTTGCATCCTACAGTCTTCTTACAAATGCTTTCAGCATTGAACACTTTATTTTTTTGTTCTTCTGTCTTAACCCCTATTAGTAAGTTTCCATCTCTGAGAATTTTAGCCAGCTGAACTTCTCCAAACTTCTTTTCAGTTCTCTAGACAACGCTATCGGGCTTAGCTGCACATCCTCATCTTCCTTCCTGAACTTTAGAATTATTTTGAATTCCTCCCTCACCGTTTTCCTCCAGACAACCCTGGATCCCTCTTCCGAACTGTTCTCCTCCAAGCTCCGTTTAGTAGTCTGTGTCCCAAACAAACTTGCCTCCTCTCTCCTGCTTCTCCCTCTTCCTGATCTTCCCTCGCCAGCAACCAGGGTCCATTCACCAAAATCCATATCATCATCCTCATCCAACTGAGACGCCATTCCAGCCAGTCACATACCAGTTTATGCCAACCGCCAAAGTTCGTGATCCAAATCAGTAGCCAAAGTAAAAAAAAAACAACTCACTTAAACCGTATGGTGTGTCTGCCCTCAAATTTCCCGCCGTCCTTCCTCGTTCCTCCTGCCAAAATGCTGGGTGGCATGTGAAAGGGCATTTATTCTTCCAGGACCTGAAGCTCAGTAAAGCACCCTTCGTCTCCAGTTTTCCCCGCCATGCTTTCTCGTTTGTCTAGTCCAGCGCTGATAATTGGCTTCTGTCTTGTGTCAATGACGTAAAAGACGGATTTAATGCGACATGACCATTCAAACAGCAGTCGCTTTCTCAAACATCAGATATGTATCGGATTCAGTACCACATACGAAAGTAAACTAGGTCGGATATGAAAATATCGGATTTGTGCCGTTCACACTGTCATACCATGATCGGATACGGGTCGGATAGGGTCAAAAAAGTCGGATTTGATGCACTTTCACCTGCAGTGTGAATGTAGCCTTAGTCTTGCTGTTCAGTGCTGGCTCAATACCATTGTATGTTTATGTCCTTTGTCAATATATATGCATCTTTGTATGGAGTGGATCAGCCAGTTTATCAGAGGATCAAACACAAATATATCTGATTTTTCTATATTTAGGAAATCAACAAAGTCTTAATTTACACTGATGCATTTTAATTAACATTTAAATTTCTGTAAATTGGATCCACTGTGTTATTCTGAGGTTTTAATATCAGGAAAAGTCCCAACAATTTAAAGTCAAAAGTTTTACATTCCACATAAATTATTTAATTATTTAAATGTGATGCACTGTAGTATTTTCAGTTTTCACATCAGCTGAAAAAATGATACAAACAGTGAATTATTTTGTTGAGTTTGTTTGTTTCAGAGTCAGAGAGCCGTGTCTCTCTACAGTCAGAGGTTTTTGTACGGCGGCTCAATGAGTTTGTATCACTGTGGTGGACTTTTGGTGGATGAACCAGACTGGATGTTGGAAGTAAGTTAATTAAACTGTGTTTGCCATTAAATATTTTATGATTTTATTTCAGACCTACTTGTTAAGCTGCTTAGATGAAAGAAAAGTATTTTTTTATTTAAAATAATTTTATTTTTGATATGTGTCTTGTTTACTGGACTAATTCAGATGAGCTCTTCAAGAGTCTCTTGTTTAATCCACATTTCTGTCATAGTAAAATATATGTAGACAAGAGTAAACTTCATCTTATGATTAGTTTGTAAATTTCCACCACATCAGCTGCTGTTTGGATGAGTTAAAGTTTGCTTTCTGATGTTTTTATCGTGTCAGATGTTTCAGATTTAGTTTGAAATCATGTGAGCTGTTCAATAACATTTCAAATCTATATGAATGAGTAGCTGCTCTGTGCTTGTGTCCACTCATTTCTTCAGTCATCCATGATTTAGACTTCTAATCATTTTAAAGCCAAACTTCTGCTGTAAATGTTTCCACATCTGCTTCTTTTATTTCCAGTGTAGTTTGAACATATTTCAGGTCAAACTGTGTGATGATTCTCTCTGTGCTGATATGCATGAGAGGTTTCTTAAAGGGAAGTGAAACAATGTGTGAGTGAATGACTGGTGGAGCAGAAAAAACACCTGACAGAAACTTCTTAACGGAGAAATTCAAATTGTGGTTCCTGTCCTCTAAGCTGATTGGTGTTTCCTAGGTGATACCCGCCCCGCCCTGAAGGTGCTGGGTCCCTCCAACAAGGAGCTGGAGAATGGGAAGGCCACGCTCATGTGTGTGGCCAACAAGGGCTTCCCCTCAGACTGGAGTCTGTCCTGGAAGACGAGCGACAGCAGTGGCAGCAGCAGCATCAGAGGGGAGGAGAGCAGGACTCCTGGAGTGCTGCAGAATGACGGCCTCTACAGCTGGAGCAGCACCCTGACGCTCACTGCAGACCAGTGGGGGAAGGTGGGCTCTGTGACCTGTGAGGCCACCCAGGGCTCCCAGACTCTGGTCTCAGAGATACTGAGGAGAGACCAGTGTTCCCAGTCCTGCTGTCAATCACTGAGTCTTTGATGCTGTTTTTCTTTTGTCTCTGTTTCTTTTTGTTTGCAGATTAAAAAAAATATGAAAACATCAAGTAGTCACATTTTCCATCTCATAATGACAACAATCATAGCAACAATCTCCTCTAGTTTCATCCTTTTGTATCTGTTGTAAAGATGATATTTCAACCTTTTAAAACAATAAAATGTAACGAGGAAACATGTTCTTTGACTCTGTGAGTTTAAGAAATGCACATTAAATGGTTAAATATATTCTTATACACACATTTAATATTTTCTATAAGATGTTGAGGTCCAACCATAGATTGTCTGTGTGCTCTTCATAATTTCCAGTCACAAAGCTGTTTTTTGACCTGCATTTTATTCTGACAATATATATAAAAAAATATCCACATAATTGCAATTAAAGAGCAGGGTGTCATGTGTATAATTAAAAAAGTTTATTTAAATTAAGATTTACTGAAGTTTGATTAATGAAGTATTTGGCAGTGAATCTCTGATGAAGCAACAAAGCAGAGAAGAGTCTAGAAGCTGGTGGTGGCAGAGATGAAGCAGGTGGAGACTTAGTTGAGGATCTCTAATTGTCCAGGATGAGGTGGAGATAAGGAGTCTGAGATTTAAAGCACACAAAACAGAGGCTGAGTAACTCACAGAAGGCAGCGAGACAATAACTGGACTCAAATAATGACGACAGAATTGAGCTTGAAGTGGACATGATGTTAAGAACAGACTAACAGAACAAACACACAGGAATGCAGGCAGGTGAGAGACTACATGGCAACAGCACCGCTTACAACTGCAAACCTCTCCAGAGAGTGGTACTGTGTGCTGAAAGGATAATTGGACGTGAGCTTCCCTCAATCCAGGACATCTACAAGAAGCTGTGCCTGAAGAAATCAGGGAGGATCATCAAAGACTCCATTCACCACAGCCATAAACTGTTCAAACTACTTCTGTCAGGCAGGAGGTACTGCAGTATCTGGTCCTAAACCAGCAGACTGAGGGACAGCTTTGTTCATCAGGCCACCAGACTGAACAGTCACACTTCATAGGCACCTCACTCTCACCGATCGGAACTTCAACGCTATGCACTCCATATTGTACATATATGCCATTTCTTTTGCACAAGATTCAAACTGCTGACCTCTGTATATTTTACATATATGTATATACACGCACATCCACATATATATGCACATATATATATATTTGGCATACATCCTTAAAATTGTACATATATAATTCTTACATTTCTGCTCTTATATTTGGCTTGTTTTTCACATTTCTTGTATTTTTGCACACCAGTGTAAAGCTTGCACACAAGAATCTCACTCACTTGTGCTGTACCAGTGTACCAGTAATGTGACGTGACAATAAAGGTGATTTGACTTGATTTGATTTAAACTTTGTTCTGTGGATTGTTTGATTCTGTTTTCCATTTTTTGTCTTTACTATATGATGCAGCTATGGCATATATGACATAATATTTGAGGCTGAGGAACTAGAAGAACTTTCTCAACAAATTACAACCATACAGAATGAATGTGTGCTCTGCCAGAAAAAAAAAGAAATTATTTTCAGTTAGAGTTCAAAATATTTCTTTGTCATAAGTCCAGGTCAGCTGTAAAATTAGGTTTTGTGAAGAAGTTCACACGTGTGCGTACAAACAGTTTAAACACAATAACCATTTAGTATCTGATCCTCAGGTTTGTATTTTATGATAGGGTAGGGTAGCTCCTTTAATCACATGTTCCCTCTGAACAGCAAAATCTTCCAAATGCAGACCACACCTCAAATGAACTCCAGGCCTCTTATCTGCCTAAAATAATAAAGAAATAACAAAGAAATCTCCACACCTGCCCATTAATTAGCACCACACTGCATATTTACATTATTACATGTAGAAGATATGCAGAGATTTCCACATAAGCAGAAAGGAAAGTCATTATCAGTTACATATATAAACATATTTTGCTGTACTTAGTGTTTGATTACATGGCCTTTGTCAGTATATAATAGATAGGAAAACAGAAGAATCATTTTTTTATTTTTAAAAAACCTGTTTTTTCCTTAAAGAAAAAAAGTACTAAATAATTTAGGTAATTTTTTTTACTACGTTTAGGATAAGACAGTAATAAAGGAAAGAAAAGAAAAAATATGGAAATGTTATCGTTGCTTAATTGTCAAAAATAGCATTATTCTAAGTAGATTCAGATACGCTTTTCTTTTTTCTCAGTTCCTCTCCAGCTGAGGGAGGTTTTTGTACAGCCTTGTATCACTGTGTGAACGGCCAGCTGTTACCCTGCTGACAGTAATAAACTCCTGCATCTTCAGCCTGAACTCTGCTGATAGTCAGAGTGAAGTCAGTCCCAGATCCACTTCCACTAAAACGATCAGAAACTCCAGACTGACGGCTGGAAGCAGAATAAATTAAGAGTTTAGGAGATTTCTGTCCTTTTGAAGGTACCAGTTGAGGTTTAAGCCAACACTTGAACTGGCTTTACATCTGACAGAGACAGTCTGTCCAAGAACAACAGACTGAGCTTTAGGAGTCTGAGTCAGGACTTGTTCTCCTGATGAACCTGAAAACATGAAAAAGAGGAGAAGAGTTATTGAGATGATGAACATCCAAACATTAGAGGATAATTTCTCTAACATGGAGAACAGATGGAAGAAGGTCAGTGGTGCTTGTTTCAGAGTTTCTCCATCAGAGCAGAACATCATTGTGGTGAACCTGGCTGCATGCTGAAGCAAAGTTTTCACAGAGAGTCTCACCCTGAACAAGGAGCCCCAGGGTGGCCAGCAGTAGAGTCAGTGACATCATCATTGTGCTGCTGGTGTGTGAGTGGCTCTGAAAGACCTGGACAGCCACTGATCAACACTGGCCTCTTAACAGCTGTGAGCAGAGAGGCAGGACACATATGCTTCCGGCGCCCCCCGTGTGCGGCAGCCTGTTACAGCAGCTCTGCTCATTCTGAGTTTCTTTCTTTCTCATCTTTTTAACAAATTTCCCACATGTGGGACTAATAAAGGTTATCTTATCTTATATGCAAACACACAGTCAGTCAGCTGCAGCTGTCCTGAGCTTACAAAGCTTCCCACAGTGAGACTGAATAATGAAAGAATTCATGACATGTAGTGGAGAGAAATAGTTTTGATTTCTGCTCCTGAGAAAAGCTGATAATTATTCAGAAACATAATGAACAACAGAACAGAAGACACAGTTCTAACATCAATGAATTTGTAACACTTTATAATGTTGACAGTGATGCAGCTGCTCAGGACGCTCTCGATAGTCCCTCTGTAGAAGGTGGTGAGATTGAATGGTGGGAGATGGGCTTTTCTCAACTTCTGCAGGAAGTAGAGAAGCTGTTGGGCTTTGTTAGTTATGGAGGTGGTGTTGAGGGACCAGGAGAGGTTCTCCACCAGTTGAACACCAAGGAATTTGGTGCTCTTGACGACCTCCACAGAGGATCCATCGATATTAAGTAGACAGTGATCTCTCCATGCTCTCCTGAAGTCAACAATCATCTTGTTTTATTTCGGCCATGTTCAGAGACAGGCTGTAGACTCTACACCAGTCGGTTACCTGTTGCACCTCCTCTCTGTTGCTGATAAGACCCACCACAATGGTGTCATAGGTGAACTTGTTGATGTGGTTTGAACTGTGGATTGCTGCACAGTCATAAGTCAGCAGAGTGAACAGCAGTGGGCTGAGCACACAGCCCTGAGGAGCTCCAGTGCTCAGTGTGGTGGTGTTGGAGATGCTGTTACTTGGCTGGGTGGTGCTTGGCTTGAAATGCTACTGATTTAGCATCAGTGTGTGAGTTAATGATAGTGAAGCTGTTTATGAAATGTGTGCCTGAGTTCTTCTGTGGCTGATCTAAATGAACAGAAGGTGTCCTCTTTGCAGAAGGCAGATGAGTTCTGACAGGGGGATTTCTTTAAATCACCCTGCTGTTCTTTCTTTAGCCAAGACTCCTGAGTTAGAAAACACAAACACTGCAGATTTCTTTAACTCGCGAGGGCAGCCATGGAACGCAGGATCTGCGTCTCATCACTGCCTGCGTGCTTTATTTATACTTTCCTGTGTGTGTGTGTGTGTGTGTGTGTGTGTGTGTGTGTGTGTACAAAGATAACGTCACTCAGAACGATGGGTTTTTTCCCCTTTTCTGCTCGTAAAAGAGCTGAGGTTTCACTTCTCTATATCTAAATGTTCTCTGAAGACAGGAAGCGGTTAGTAGCTGCACACAAGTTACTAGGTGAAAAGTCACGTAGACATGTGCTTAATGATAAATTAAGGAATACATTTCATGGAGCTGATCACATATATGTTCAATAATCTTTTGACAAGTTCACACTAATGCACTAAGGGACTTTATTCATCCTGAACTCTGCTCTGATTGGCTGACATGCAGGCTAAAGGCCTCACTTTCAAATGTTTGTTGTCTGAACATGAAGATGAGAAAAAACATAAAAACTCTGGTTCATGAGAGCTGAATGTAAAATATATAAAATGTATAAATTTTACTTTAAATTGATTCAATTTCTGAATTAAATAATTTCCTGGTCCATTAAAAATAGATTTATTAAAAGGACACCTGGAGAACCACGCTGACACTGAACTGACTGAGATCAGTGTTTGTTTTCTTAAAACTGATCCTTTTAATAATCTTTAGAAATCGTTGAGCTTCAGGGTGACTGAGTGTTGAGATTTGTTTCTTTTATTTAAAGACAGTGTGTTCTGTGATCCATTATGAAGCTGAGGTCAAAGTTCATGATCAAGCATCTTCTAACTACTCAAAGATTCACAGCAACAAATGTGTCAGTTTGAGATTTCCTGAGTTTTGAGTGGGTAGAAAGCAGTTTCCACCATAATAATCATTTAACACTGAACTTTTGATTTTAAAGTTTTATGATGACAAATTCAGTCCCTTCATGAAATTGTGTTTGTGCTCATTGAACTGTGTCAGTCTCTGCTGCAGCTGGAAGTTACTGCAGTTTCTGTTCAGTCTGACTGAGGGAGGTTTTTGTACGACGGTTTTTCACTGTGTGAAGAGCTCCCAAGAGCTGACATTAAATTCCCCTTTACAGTAATAAACTGCTGCATCTTCAGCCTGGACTCCACTGATGGTCAGAGTGAAGTCAGAGTTTGATCCACTGCCTGTAAAACGAGCTGAAGTCCCTGATGCTCGAGTGCTAGACTGATAAATGAGCAGTTTAGGAACTCCTCCATCTTTTTGTTTGTACCAGTACATATTTTTGTTACTATAGACATTCTGTCCGGTCATACATCTGATGGTGACAGTTCCTCCCACAGCAGAGCTCACTGCTCCAGGCTGAGTCACTGTGATCTGTCCTCTGGACTCTGAGGATACAGAGACAAAAACATAAAGCAGCTTCATGGTTTTGTGGGCTTCATTTCAGAGGGACAGATGTTGATAGAGGAGAGGAGTTTGATTCTCTGGACTTTACCTGTGAAGCAGCAGCAGAGGAGAGTCCAGATGAGGACGCAGATCAAAGTCATGTTTTTGATGAGGAGGATTTCTGTGGCTTCTGTTGTGATGAAGGACAGCTGTCAGTCATCCAGTGTTCAACTCTCAGGACTATAAACTCTCCCAGAGCACTGGAGCATGGTGCTGCTGATGCAAAGTGCCTCTCTATGGAAATGATCTGACTGACTCACACAGGGACTTGGATCAATCAGCTCACATGTCATTGAAAATATGTATTTTAAAGAATCATTTGGGGTTCAACTTAATGATGATAAAACTGAAGTCCTTGTCTGAATCCTGGACCGATTTGTGCCCGGTGAAATGAAAGCCCTTTTAATCACATATAAATCCTCTGCCTGGACTCTTGGGGTAACTTTCGACTCTGCATACATTCAGGATTCTCAAGTCAGATCTCTGGTTGTCTCTTGTATTGTCCTTAGAAACATTGCTAAGTTAATCACCATTGTGTCATCCTCTGAACTGGAAATTATTATTCATTTATTTTGTTAATTATTCACTTCTGCAAGCATAAAACTCCCTCCTATGTCTACAGCATTGTTCATCCAACTACACATTAAATAGCAGTTTTAATCTGGTTCCAAACAAATAAGTTGATTCATCGAAATAAATAAACCAGTTAAAGAAAAAAGAAAATAGAAAAAACATGGACATGACCTCCAAAAAATGACCTAGTCCAAAGTTTAAATGTTGAACATCATATTGACGTCCAGGTTGGGTCAGGTTTGGGCGTCCAAATGTCCGGAATTGATCATGTTCTGAGGGACCCAATATAAGAAGATCTGCACGTCCATCTGACGTCCACTGCTCCCTTTATGGGTCACCACAGTGTCATCTTCTTCTTTCCCACCAACCCTCTGCATGTCCTCCTACATCCATGAACAAACTCTGAGATCTTCCTCTTTTCCTCCTGCCTGGCAGCTTCATATCACCTGAGCTCTCTTAGGTGAAATCATTCTAATCTTTGATGTACTCATGTGTAATCTTATCCATCCTCGCCACTCCTAATGGAAATCTCAACCACAGCCTCCCATCTTTGAAATTTGGATCCAAATTTTGATCATTTTAGACATTTCTGCTTCTTTTAAAATATATAATATAATAATATATTTTTAATTAACCGTTTAAACACGAATATGTGAAATTAATGAAATGTCTCCTTACAAGTTTGACGGGGATTGGCAATGATGCCTATCTGTTGCCATGGTTAATGAGCTTTGAGGGGAAGTGAAACACTAAACAGTTTCTCTCTCTCTTTCTCTGCAATGGCTGTTGACCCCTTTACAGTCAGGATAAGGCCACAGTTCTGTGTCCTGTCCCATCCAAATCAACAGACAGTGCAGTAGCAGTTTTTGATACGGGCGACACGGGCGGTTGCCCAGGGCGGCATCGTGGTGGGGGGCGGCATCATGGGTATCGGCAAAAAAAAAAAAAAAATGCTCATACTCATGCCAGCGCATAATGGGAATGGCACAGGCACCGATCGGTTTTCTATCGCCCATTTGCTGGGAGTAAGGGCGCCCTCCGTTTGCGAGGTGCGCCTGCTGCTGCGGCACAGGAGAGGAGAGGGCGGGCGGCGGGGATTCTCTGGCTGGCTAGAGCGGCATCTAATAACCAACTCGCAAAATAAAACAAAATAAAAACAAACCAACAAACACGAAAACACCAGACATTATGATACAGACTTATAATTTGCACCGATGTTTTTTCGAAATTCTATATAGTGAGCGCGAGAGCCCTCGGTGCGCCTGCTTGCTGCTGAAGTCAAAGTAAACTTTATTGTCATCTCCGCTACATACAGTCCAGTATATAGAGAGACGAGACGACGAGGCTCCAGTTACAGCAGTGCAAGTAAACAAACAATAAATATAGTAGAGTAAGAAAATAAATATACACTTTAGGACTCGGGGTAAAGGGATCAATAACAATTTAAAATTTATAATTTACAGTTTGATGATTTAAAGTCTCATACATAACCCGTCGAAAGGGGAGGGAGACCTGCTGCTTCCAAATAGAGCACATTTCATTCATAATGTTGTAAATCCAAGCCCATTATGTATTTATGATTTGAATCCTGGGTTGTGTGAAATCCCAGAAATAAACCTTAGACAAAGTGAATCTGTGAACTAAGGTGTAGGTTTATTAGGTTATGTTGTGGTGATCTTCGAGTTGGTGGATGTTTGTTCATACTGGAGTGCAAAAATAAAACCAATGGAAGATGGACAAGAAAAGTTTGAAGCCATCAGGTGCTCAGTTTAGAAAAAAGAGAAAAGAAGAGGAGGAGAAATGAGCAAAAGATACAGGTAAGCAGATGTGTCATTGGATAATGGCAGGTCATCCTGAAACAATCAGAATCAGAATACTTTATTAATCCCTAAGGAAATTATGTGGGTTACAGTTGCTCCAAGAAGAAATGGTAAAAATAGTAACAGTAACAGACTAAACTCCAAACAATACATCATGTTACAGATTTTAATATTAATTAGTCAGTGTCAGTTGTTGATTTGTCCTGTTCTCATTGTATGACGAATTATGATGGCTGTCGCTCTTCATATGTGTGTGTGTGTGTATGTGTGCCTCTCTGGTGAATTTCGACAACAGTTTTATGTTAATGTACAATCCTTAATATGTTTTGACCAGCCAAACAGGCTAGGACCGCCACTGCTCATGTGTTTGTTTTATCTCTTTATTCATTTCTATTGGTGTTATTTCAGTTCTAAAATGATATCTGTTCCATGACAATTTCTGAGCTAACAGGCCAGAGAAGAAAAAAAAGGAAGGGGAGGGGGGAGGATGTAACTACTGCAACTTGTAGAAAAAACAAAACATAGAGCACATGGAACACAAAAATATGAAAATGCACAGATACATAAATCAACAAGCTTGTTGTGGTGTGTTTGTGAGAAAGTGATTGTCTGTGTTTGTGGGAATCCACAGTAACACCCCCAGAAGCCAGAGGCAGACAGTGATAGAGCCAGGAGATCAGTTTGTCCACATAAAGACCACTTTGTTTATCCAGTGTGGCACCAACCAAACAGGCCAGCTCTACTCTGGAGTGGCTCACGAGTTGGGAGTTCGCCTTGTAATCGCAAGGTTGCCGGTTCGAGCCCCGGCTCGGACAGTCTTGGTCGTTGTGTCCTTGGGCAAGATACTTCACCCGCTGCCTACTGGTGGTGGTCAGAGGGCCCGGTGGCGCCAGTGTCCGGCAGCCTCGCCTCTGTCAGTGCGCCCCAGGGTGGCTGTGGCTACAACGTAGCTTGCCATCACCAGTGTGTTAATGTGTGCGTGAATGGGTGAATGACTGGATATGTAAAGCGCTTTGGGGTCCTTAGGGACCAGAAAAGCGCTATATAAATACAGGCCACAGGCCATTTCGAAGGTAATGTAGTGAAAGAGAGGCCAGTAAATCTGTCTTCTCCCAGTTTTGAGTTGTTCTAGGATAAAGCTTCATTTAGGGAAGGAAGGGCAAGAGCAGGTTTCATCTCAGGAGAGACTCTGAAGTGAAGAAAATTAATGTAGATACAACCACAGCCAGGACTGAGAGAAAGGTTAAAAATAAAAAGGTAGAAGCAGAGATTGCCATTAAATTGTTTTGCAGCTTTTTTTCAGTATTTCTGATTGTTTTATAAATTTCCATATTTAGTAATAAATATTATGTTGTGCATAATTTCAGATTTAATTTAAAAAAATATCAATTTTAGGTATTTCTTGTAAATTATGTCCACCGGCCACACTTTGCTGATCACTGTTCTGTGGTGCTCACCTTGCTAGGCTAATGATTTAGCATCAGTGACTGAGATAA
This sequence comes from Oreochromis aureus, assembly GCF_013358895.1. Taxonomy (NCBI): domain Eukaryota; kingdom Metazoa; phylum Chordata; class Actinopteri; order Cichliformes; family Cichlidae; genus Oreochromis; species Oreochromis aureus. The sequence goes on from NC_052962.1 coordinate 35,743,716, forward strand.
TATCAGTGCATAAATTCAAGAGTTCGTTATAATTTATCACAATTAACACATGAGTTTCTCACTGAAGCTTCCAAGCTGACAGATGACGTTGTCTTAATGCAAAAACACAGTTTCATCCACTGGATCTTGGGCCAATATAGTCCCAAGAAGCATTAGTAGTATACTTACTAGGTAACGTATACTTAGACTGATTTCCTTTCTATATGTTACATTTAGACTAATGTTTAAAAGTTACTTCATTGAGCAGGGTGTAGCTTTTTCTCTTCTTATTCTTTCTTATACTGGAACTTCATTTTTCTGTATAAGGTGGTACTTTTAAGACACCTCTGCCTAACTACAGTGAACTAACCAGAAGTCTCGGAATATGCTCTGGTGGTCATTTTACACAAGTTCAGGTGTCACATCCATGAAACCTACACCACTAACCAGCATCAGTCCTACAGCTTCACTCTCAAATTTAATAAATTCTGGGACAAGCAGAAACTGTATTTTTAGCGGTGCATTTTGTGGCAGGCCAGACTGCTATTAAATGCACTCTCCTATAGAAATAATTTCTTTGTAGCAGAAGAGACGTCCTGGATATACATGATAATGTAACACGGGTGTTTTTGTTTGTTCATGTTTAGCGCGTTGGGTTGTGTTTTTAAAGCGACTGTTACATTTTTAAACCGTTTTATGCGACAGGTGTGTGTAGCACTTGTTACACATCTCATTGGGAGAGCGATAGCCGACACCACACCTTCACCTGACGTACAACGTGACGTATGGCGCACACGTCGGGTATTCACTTTCAAAACAACAATGGCGGATAGAAGATATTGATTGAGGTGGTTAATGCTCCTTTCGCTGGTTGCCAACCACCATTAAATAACAAGAAGAAAATATTGATCTGCTTTTCTTAGTTGTGCACATTTAAGACGCGATTCAGACTCAAACAAAGCTGCAAAGCAGAAGAACAACATGACCATCAACTATTCTGTGCCACAGTCCCAGTTTGCTGCAGCACAGAGTGATGATGAGATGGTGGAAGAACAACAGAGACAATTTACGGACCATTAAGATGTGCAACTTAGAAGTAGTCAGAGGTAACTGGGTGGAGTTCAATCAGGTTAAATGCACAGTTGATTGGATTATATCTGAAGATCGTATGCTATTCGTGACAACTCTACTAGACTCCAAATTTCTCATCCAATTAATGCGGGAGTATCTCAAAAGTAAATGAAACATCTAAGCTTAACACTTTTTCCCTAATACTGACTGACATGGGACACACCAAAGTTGAACTTGAACCAGCTAATCAGTCTGAAGGTAAGTGTTTTTTCACTTATTTGAGAGAATGGTAAATGGCCGGTACAAGGACAGGACACAGTTAATCTATTAGAAGACAGGGATTCACAGCACAATACTACTGATGAAGATTTATTTCTATATCGATTGGCTTTGTTTTATTTAAAAATGAAGGCTAAAATGCTCTGCCAACCAGCACTATACAGTGCACCATAGAGGAATTTCAGGATCTTCACAGCTGTGCAATGCACGATGTTCTGGCAAAACTGTCTGACAAACTGTGCATTTAATATTCCACAAGCAGAAGTGGATAACATCATTCAAGAACTTTCACAGAATGATCTCTTAACACTGTACAATAAAGGTGTTTTGAGATCTGACAAAACAAGGAAGACATTTTTCAAAGAAAATTTCAGTTATGTGGAACCCACTCAAATTTTTTTAGGCTCTGACAGTACAGGCAAACAGCGTTATTTTCAGTATGTGCCAATTAAAGAAACACTGAAGTCTCTCTTGAGACAACCCACAATACGGGAACAGTACAAACAGTCAAAACTGCGCCGATCACCAGACATGGTTTTAGAGGATGTGTCAGACGGTCAAAATGTCAAGGATAATGCACTTTTACAGCACTATCCATCATCTCTTTCACTCATTCTCTACCAAGATCCATTTGAAGTGGTTAATCCATTAGGGTCTGGCAAAAAGAAACATAAAATCCTGGCAGTGTACATGACTCTAGATGAGATCTTACCACACAACCGGTCCTCTGTTGATGCAATGCAACTTGTTCTGCTTTGCAGGGACACTGACTTCAAAACTTTTGGCCATAACAAAGTTCTTTCCACTCTTATTGCAGACCTTAAAGACATGGGAGAGACAGGGGTTCTGGTAGAGGATGGAACCATAATGAAGGCAGCTTTGATAGCCATCTTAGGAGACAATCTGGGCTCCCACTGTGTAGGTGGTTTCACTGGGAATTTCAGCTGCAGCAAACATTTTTGCAGATACTGCTTAATTGACAGGGAAAGCTTTATCAATGATCCACTATCACTTGGACAAAAAAGAACAGCTGATAACTATAAAGACAGTGTTCAGGTCCTCTCTACAAGTGACCACTCGGTTGTGAATGGCATTAAATTTGACTCTGTGTTTAATTCACTGAAGTATTTCCATGTGTGCTCTGGGTTACCTCCATGTTTGGGCCATGATTTATTTGAAGGAGTGGTTTCCAGTGACTTGTCGCTATATATTGATACCCTTGTGCAAGTGGAAGGGCATTTCACATACAACCAGTTAAACAGAGCAATTGTCCAGTTCAAACAGGTAGGAAGTGATGCTTTAAGTAAGCCATGTGAGGTGAAAACAGAGCAGAGGCTGGGGGGTTCAGCAGCTTCTGTACATTGGTGAAAAGATAAAACATCCTGTGGATAGTGAGGTTTGGCACTTATGCCTTAAACTTAGAGACATTGTTGATCTTGTATGTGCCCCTAAAATAAGTCACAATGACATTGCCTACCTAAAGATACTGATAGAGGACTATATACATCTGAGACACAGTAGGTTTCCGGACAAAGCTTTAAAAGCTAAACATCACTATTTGTTACATTATGCAGAGCAAGCACTCGTATTTCAAAGCACGTACAAGAACAGTATGGGCTCAAAATGTGGTCATAAATATTTTGTACTTGTAAATCAGGATTTGTATGTGTAAAAAGAATTTCTGTGTGTGTAAAAAAGATTTGAATGTGTGAAAAGAATTTGTGTGTGTGTAAAAAAGATTTGAATATGTGAAAAGAATTTGTGTGTGTGTAAAAAAGATTTGTGTGTGGACTTAGCCAAAAAAACCCATGTGAATCTGTGCAAGTTACAAGTACGAATTTTGAACCGATTTTTCTTCCTTTCATCTGATTGGTCAATGTCATGTCAATCACAAATGTAACAATCCAATCAGAGAACAGATGGGTTTGGCTGTCGGAGGGGCGCTTTTTTGAACTGCAGGTCCTTGAAGGGAATAAATGCCCTTTTACATGCCAACCCAGCGTTTTCCTTCATCACCACGAAGGTAAACAGTCTGTGGTCGTCCGAGTTTGGTGATTTTTGTGTCACAGGTTTACGTGCTTAATACAGGGACTTCCACAGCCTTTTCAACAGCGCTGCGGACCGCGGGGGGGGGGGGCAGTGTTTTGGAAATGACAGTCTTCACTACAAAGCTTTCTTCGTTATGAATTAGCATACATGATTTTATTGTTCTTATTTTATATATTTATTTTATTTACATTTGAAGAACTAGCAACAAAACAGAAACTCTTGTAGAGGACATCAATAGAAACGACAAGGAGCAGGTGCATCTAGTACAGGTAGAGCTGCTGCAAAAACCCACAGAGCTCAGCAGCCAGCGCAACAAATTCTGGATCCTTTGCTTTTAGTTAGCATTAGTAGCACATCCTGCGTCCGATGTGAAAGGACTTTTATGCTGCACACTGTGACTCACAGCAATGGTCCCAGGTCAGCCCTGACTTTGTGTTAAACCAATCCTAAAGTAATAATGGTATTTCTAACCACTGACATACCACAACTTTATCCTTTCAACAGCTGCTGAAAGTTAGGGGACCTAGCTGCTATCGGATATTTATATAGAGATCCTCCAGCTTCAAACTGTATTACCCTTCAAGGACCTGCAGTTCAAAAAAGCGCCCCTCCGACAGCCAAACCCATCTGTTCTCTGATTGGATTGTTACATTTGTGATTGACATGACATTGACCAATCAGATGAAAGGAAGAAAAATAGGGTCAAAATTCGTACTTGTGACTTGCAGGTGTTTTTTTGGCTAAGTCCACACACAAATCTTTTTTACGCACACACAAATTCTTTTCACACATACAAATCTTTTTTACACACACACAAATTCTTTTTACAGATACAAATCTTTTTTACACACACACAAATTCTTTTTACACATACAAATCCTGATTTACAAGTACAAAATATTTATGACCACATTTTGAGCCCATAGAACAGTGCACAACTTTGTCAACTTATGCAAGACTCTGACAGAACGGCATCAGTTACTGCAGTCCTACCTCTCAGTGGGCCAACTGTTTCCACCTACAGTTCAAATCACTGGAGAAGCAAGTAATTATAATCATCATCTTTACAACGCTGTCATTCAAGAAGCTGCGGCAAAAGCAGGCTGCACTAATCAGACCACTTTGGATATGTCAGCAGTTGTCTACAAAGGTACCAAGTATGTCAAAGGCTATGTTTCCTTTGTAGATGACACTGATGATGGCTTGGTTTTTGGGAAGATAGTTGTTATACTTGTTAACGATTCTGAATTGTACTTTGTGCTCGAGTTGCATCACTCACTACTTCTCATTGACCTTGGACTTCACTGCTTGCGTTGCCCTACAGAAAGAAGTGTGTGTGTAAATGCTGACAGTTTGATGGATTATTACCCACTACCACTTCATAACATGGCAGGCTGTTAAGTCTAATTGTTGAATGTTGTCATTGTGTTTCTTAAATTTGTAAAGTCTTAGTTCAATCTATAGGATCAAGACATTCCTTTGTCTCTGACCACCTCTCCAGCCACTCTGTGCTGGGGGAGGTTTTATTGCAGATACATGCTATCTGGAAGATCTGTTTCTTGCGTTGTAAGCTTCCTGCTTTTATGATCCTTTTGGTGAGCAGGAGGTCACACAAACGCACCCCCAGGACACACACACACACACATTCTCACATGCATACACCCACACACACACACACGTTCTTGCACATGCATACAGGCGCTTACACATACACACACATAGTGCCTTGTCTTAGAACCATTGGGGAGTTTTACGGTGGGAGGTGCTTTTGCTGTGATGTGTATTGTGTGAACTGTTTTTCCCAATAAAAGGCAGCGGGCGGAGGCTGGAGTCGGGGTCATTTTGTGATAGGATTCGAAGTGCATTCCTGAGACACCAACTGGGGCCTCCCTTGTGCAAGTAAAATCGATCGATCGCTGACTGTCTTGATTTCGTACTTCATGAGGAATAAGTCTCTAAACCAGCGGGGCTTGTGGAAACACAGACCCAAGGTTTATTTGGTCCTTCCGAGCCGGAGCCCAACACATCACATCCACCGAGGAGAGGGAGATGACGCTGCTGCAGTCTGCCAGCAGCCAGCGTCTGGGACGCCTGTTGAAAGCCCTGGTGCTTAACTTTGTCACCAGGCTGGAGAGTTTGAGTCTGAACTCCCCTCGGGTTGGATGGTGATTGACGGGATCCAGAGACTTTCCCGTGAACGAAAACAACACGAACAGTGAGTACAGAAGGCCTTAGAGAGCGGCTACGTGACCGTGCGGTTAAACGCAGGTACGGGAGTGTGCAAGCTGTGTGTGACGAAGCAAGCTACCTGGTTGTTCCACCAGTTTTTTGTTATTTAAATTTTTTTAAGGAGGTCTGGCTTCTTCGCCAGTGTTTTTTATTTTATTTTAATTTTTTTTAAGGAGGGTTAAGCAGGTTTCTCCACCGAAAGAGGTTTAAGCAGGTTTCCCCACCGAAGGAGGTTTAAGCAGGTTTCTCCACCGAATAGAAGGAGGGTTAAAAACGTTTTTCTCCGCCGCTGAGGGCGTTGAGTGTTGGTTTCTTCACCGAAAGGAGGTCAGAGCTCTTGTATGTGTCTGTGTGGCTGATTGTTGTCTTGTAATGGAGAATAAACTGAGTAAGTCTGCCTTGAAAGGGGATGAAATATTTATTGGGCAGCACATGGTGTGTAGATCGTTGAAGAATGAAGTGAAATTGTGCGCAAAGCAGAAGTCAGAGGGATTGTGTCTGACGTCATGGTGTCTGTGAGTTACAGTGAGGTGTGAAAGTATGTGAGTGAAAAGGTATCCAGCTGGGGCAGACATGATTCTGCAGGTCACCTGCCCAGTGGACAAAAGAAATAAAATATGTATATAATGCATATACACATACAATGATACTCATGAAGACCAGACAGCGTCTAAGCATGAGACTCTGTTTGTCATCTTGTCCAAGTCACTAGTAAGATGAAAGTGATACATAGACTAGTGGACTGAATATTATAGTAGGACAGATGATTGCATCATAGAGGAGAAAACAGAATGCTGATGAGGGGTTTTGCATGAGTGAGCTGATTGTTGAGTTTCTGGTGTGTGAAGAAGTTTTAACATGGCACACATTTGGTTACATGAGAAGAAACTTATTATGTGATGAGACAACAGGGTTATGCTGTATGTTGTGTGTGGCTGATTGGATGAATGTTTGAGATTAATTTGGCTGATGATTTGTCTTTTGTTACAAAGTTGAGCCTACCAATTAGGTTTGGTATGATTTACCCCCTGAAATGAAGAACATGTGTCATGATTTAACAAGGCCTTTCCTTTCTTTCCTTTTCTTTTGTTACTTTCACAGTGCACTGGAAGTTTTATTTGATAATCTCTATCGTTTGAGCAGATCTGCACGATTAGAACAAAAGTGCTACACAACACGTCGGGAAAACCGTTGCAAGTGAGCTTCTCCAAAATTAAAGTGGGCTCGGGAGAAAGCTACTTATTTGGGACAATTAGAAAGCGAGTCCCTTTTTCTATAAGGATTCAGCGAGGTAATCCAGTCTAAATTCTTCTTTTTCTTTTTGAAATGTCGTCTTTTTGCTGAGGGTGGAAACGAAATATGACGATAAATTCCACTATCAGCAAAAGAAAGAATCGCTGAGTGAATGAATGAGTGAAAAAAAAATGGGGAACTGACTGACTGATAAAAGCTGACAAGACTGACTGACTTAACACCACTATGCGAAGTTAACCCCCACGTCGATGCAACAAAAGTGTAGATGTATATCTGTGTGCGTCTCTGTTGCAGGAGCAGGAGGAGACCACAGGAGGAAACTTGGGTCACATGGACTATGTGAACTCTGCAAATTTAACCTTAACCTGGTCACAGAGGTCACTGTGAGAAAGAGTGTATACACCTGCGCAGCGCTAACATTTACATTTCTTTTCTACAGCAGAGGGTTAATTATGTGATTTGATCATGTGATTTACAGCAGAACACAACTTAATGTTTTTCTACAACAGGATTACTGAGTTTTTGTGTGAAGAAAACTGTGGTTACAGGCTACATGTTGGTGATGAAGGTACACTGTGTTGTTGAGAAAATGTTGGAGAAAATGTTGAAAATTACAGGGGAAGAAGTGAATACAGTGTGAGACATACTGTATTAAAACCAGTGTTGCTTCTTTTACAGCAGAGTGTTAACTTCATGACCTTTTACAGCATCTCTGGAATTTGGATGACCTACGCCTGGCCACCAGGATGAACCGTGTGTTTGGCTAATGTTTGTTTCTCTCTAAGAGTGCTTGTAAAGGATTCAGCACAGACAGACAAATGACAATTGAACAGATGTGCAGTGGTTACAGAATAGTTACATGGGGCTCATTATCTGACCACTATTGGATTACAATGTGGATTGAAGTTGAGATGTTCAATGATTTGAAGCAAATTATGAAAAAAGTAGGAGTTTAATGAGTTTAAAATAAACCTGCAATGATACTTGTCTCTGTGATGCTGAATACTTTATTACACTTATGAGTTGCAGTTGGCTGCAAATGTGAAGTTGTTTTAACTTAAAGACTTTATCTTCTAGGATACAGGCTCCAGGTGGAGCTGGGAGTTAAACAAATATTAACATTTAACTGCTGACTAATGTTTTTACACAGGGTTACAGGTTGGAGTATGGCTGCTCCAAGTGGGAAACCCTGGAGATTGTTTTAGAGAGAATGTGCAACATTCTTGTGTATGTCTCATTGAGGAGTTGACACATGGCGTGAGCCGTGTGGCACAAGAGGAGTGCCATTTTTTAATTTGCAGGTGTCGTGAGGTGCCATGATGAGAAGGAGTGACTGAGGGGATCATCCACAAGATGGGAGCTGAGGCCAGGAGAGAGGCTTCAGGAGGATCAGAGAGGATCAGAGATCACCTTCAGCACAGCAGACATCTCACAGAGAGCTGTGCTACTGGGCTTCCAGGAGATTGTCATGAGGAGATTTTGCACAGCAAAATCTTAAATAACATGAAAGAGATTCGACGTTGACATTGAGGAAGACAACTAAGGTGTACGACGTGCTCTGCCTTAAATCGTCCAGGGAGTTGGAACATGAGGACCTGAGGGATGAAGGAGAGTGCCAAGCTCCATCCGACAGGCAGGAGGAGGTCCAGCGATGGACTTGTGGTTCTGTGAACAGGACAAATGCCAGGTGACTGTGAAATAACTAACAGCACTTTTCCCAAAAATGAAGCCAGTAACTTACTATCCTAAAAGATTAGCTCTAGTTGCTTGTGCTTTACCTCCATGTGTGAGATCAGTATGTGCAGCAGCTCAAGCTGTACAATGTTCCGGAAAATAGTTTTATTCCACCCTTTGACACTGTTAGTTCCACACGAGGTAGATGTTTACTACTGCAGACTAAAATTACATTTCTGTCAGCTGCAAGACACTTGTCTCTAATGTCACTATTACTCTCATAACCACACATAACCATAAAGCGGTGCACAATTCTGAATTCGTCAACCCTTTTGCCAACGAAAGAAGAGGACACTTCTCATGAGTGTAGTGAGCACGTGGAGAAGGAGTGTAAGCCAAGGGATGACTTAATAGATGTGCCACTCGTTGAGGGAATGTTTTGGTTTGTTGATGGTTTGAGGTTTACAACAGCAGAGGGACAGGCTAAAACAGGTTTTGCTGTAGTAGATAGGGAGAAAGTTATCTGTGCAGGACAACTAGCATGTTTCATATCTACTTAAGCAGCAGAGATGCTAGCTTTAACGGAAGCGTGTAAAGCTGCAGAGAGACAAAATGTGACAATATACACTGATGGTCAATATGCATTTGTTACATTACATTTCTTTGCAGTGCAGTGGGCAAGACGAGGTATGACAACCTCTACAAGGGAAACCTGTAGAACATGCCAAACTCCTGCAAAATCTGCTGGAGGCAGTATTATTGCCCAGTAGAATTGCCGTTTGGAAATGTGCAGCACACACGTGTTCAGCAGTGCAACACCAACAGACATTGCCTATTATACGAGATGCACTGGCAGACATGCAGGCTCACTCACCTTTTTTTTTTTTTTTTTTGCCTGTCCCGTTTGGTTCTTTTGCCATCAGAATTATCGTCTAAAGGCGAAGAAAGATGCCCAACGGATTTACTTTACCAAATGGACCATCCCAGCCATGCCGCAATGGTCTATTTGATTCACCTTTTATTGTTTATTTTATTTTAATTTCACTTGTTAAATACGGGACAGACTTGACTGGGGAAAAGAAAGGGGAGAAGGAAAGGGAAAGAAAAACAGCGGGGAAGAGGGACAGGGATAATGGGCAAAAAACAAAAACCAACAAAATAAGCAGACAAAAAATACATATATCAATCACCTGAATCACCTGTTGAGAAAGAAAAAAGAGAAAACAAGCAGAAGAAAAAAAAAGAGCAATATAATAAACAACATCACGATGATCTATGGGAATATAACAGTAAATACTAAATATTAAACATTATTGTGCAGCACGTAAGATCAACAGCACACAGTGTGCTTTGAGGTAGGAGCCAAAAAGGGTGTAGTTTCTGTGTGTGATCACCCGTGTGTACACCTGTGAGCACAGGCTCACTCACCTACTGCAGGAAAACAGTTGTGGCTCACAAAAGGAGCGAGCTTGCAGGATGGTGTTTATTGTCTATGTGATAAACCAATACTGCCTGAGAATTTGTATAAGACTGCTGCTGTTTTGAGCTATGGGCCGTGCCATGTCTCAACAGGAGGGATGATGACAGCAGTAGAGCAACATTTTCATACTCTCGGATTTAATCCTTTTAAAAAAAAATTTTGCAGGTCATGTATGATATGTTGCAAGCACAATTCTCAGGGTAATTTGAGACCTAAGAGAGGGAAATTCCCCAGACCCAGTCACCCATTTCAAGTTATACACATGGACTTTATAGAGCTGTCCAACTGTAATAACTATAAGTACTGTCTAGTGATAGTGTGCCCTTTTTCAAAGTGGGTAGAAATCGTCCCAACTAGGGAAGCAGATGCCATTTCGGTTGCCAAAGCAATATGTGAGAATATCATCCCGGAACATGGGATTCCAGAGACCATTTATAGTGATAATGGCCCACACTTTGTAAATGAAGTGCTTGGATTAATGGCACAGCATCTAGGGATAACATTAAAACATCATTGTTCATATCACCCACAAAGTGCAGGGTTGGTAGAGAGAACTAATGGGACAGTAAAGCTAAGACTTAGGGAAACAATGGAAGAGACAGGCAGGACATGGTTAGACTGTATATAATTAGTTAAGATGTACATGAGGATTTCTCCAACAGAGAACGGTCTGACACGCTTTGAGATTATATGTGGTAGACTATTTAGAGTTTTAGTTTTCTGTAGTGATGATAGAAAAGCAGAAGAGGAGAACACATTAGCAGATTGGATGCTTAAAATGTTTAAAAGTAAAGAAGTCTTGAGAACAAATGATCTGCCAGATGATTCTTTTTCTCCGCAGGAGCAGAGTCTGAAGTCTGGAGATTGGATGCTGATGAAGGGCATAAAAAGGAAGTGCTGGTCCAGTCCACGGTGGGAAGGTCCCTATCAGGTGCTGCTGACGAAGGCCACAGCAGTGAAGATTGCTGAGAGACACTCTTGGATACATCAAGCGCACTGCAAGAAGGTAACACACTTCCTGGCCGACTCTGTGTAATGGTGAAAAGTTCAGGGTACAAAGGGGGGAGTATATCTCTAGGACCTCTTGTCTCAATCCTGGTGAAGAAACCAACGGATCCAAAACCCAATTTAGAATGGCTAAGGAATGTGCTGTGCACCTTCTTGAGCCTGTTAACCCTGAGTGGGTTGACAGGAGTGCACTGGGACAGAGAAAACCACACCCAGTACCCGCATGGGTTTTCAACCAACTACTGGTGGCAGTTTATGAACACAACCGCTCACATAAACAACGAGACCAATTGTTATGCTTGTGATGCCACTGTCTACACATTCTTCTGGGCTGTGGCCATATAGCATCACTGAGAGCGAGACAGTTTGTTTGGTTGCCTGAGCAACACACCCAGGAGTAAACGTACTTGGAACACTGCCAACTTTTCAACTCCCCTGAACCTGAATGGAAGGTTGATTCATCAGTAGCTGGGAAGGTGAACTGCTCTGGTAAGACAGACCTGCTAGCCTGACTCCAAGTATCTGACTCGCTGCAGGACATTGAACAGCTAAACAAACTGGAAGCAGGCCAGTTACCCATGTGTATGAAGGGCAATGGATTAGTCCAAGTTGGAGATTTACCATGGAATTTGTGCAACGTCACCTATTCTTTTTGTCCTCTGCAAGTAGGGATGTAAACAGAGAAGCCTTTTGTCTACATTTACATCATGAACACTTCTCTAAGCTGGTTGAGGTTTTGAGCCAAGAAGATCATAAACAGCTTGATCCAATTTCCTTTACAAAGCTTTTTCTGCAGAGACAACAGGAAGGGAGGAGAGTAGTAAATGTAGATGATTCACCAGTTGACTGATCCCCACAGGATGCCTGCAGTGAGAAGATTTGAGGGGTTGATAGGAGTCATAAAGAGGAGTGTTGACCAGGCTACAGCTTTGAAGTTAGCTGAGAGCCACATGGACAAACAATAAAATCAACTGATGTGTTTGAATGCCTATGTCTGTATTCAGTTGGATTGTAGTGACATATTCTTTTGAGAATGTTGATTCTTCTTGTTTGACTGCTACATTCAGTTGTTTACTTGCAGGATGTAGTTTACTGTGTATGAGATCAATGAGAAGCAGGTTAACTGCTTACATGAATTAAGTGTGAACTTTTGCTGCAATAGGAGGTGAATGACGTGAGGACCTGTGTATGGATGGAATCTTCACTGATACTGTCAAAAACAAGGGTGCATAAGTTGAAATTTAAGTATACAATGACAAAAAGGGGGGAATTATTAAGTCTAATTGTTGAATGTTGTCATTGTGTTTCTTAAATTTGTAAAGTCTTAGTTCAATCTATGGATCACGACATTCCTTTGTCTCTGACCACCTCTCCAGCCGCTCTGTGCTGGGGGAGGTTTTATTGCCGATACATTCCATCTGGAAGGTCTGTTTCTTGTGTTGTAAGCTTCCTGCTTTTATGATCCTTTTGGTGAGCAGGAGGTCACACAAACGCACTCCCATGACACACACACACACACACACACACACATACACACATTCTCATATGCATACACACACACACACACACACACACACACGTTCTTTCACATGCATACAGGTGCTTACACATACACAAACATAGTGCCTTGTCTTAGAACCATTGGGGGGTTTTACGGTGGGAGGTGCTTTTGCTGTGATGTGTATTGTGTGAACTATTTTTCCCAATAAAAGGCAGCGAGTGGAGGCCGGAGTCGGGGTCATTTTGTGATAGGATTCGAAGTGCGTTCCTGACACACCGACTGGGGCCTCCGATGTGCAAGTAAAATCGATCGATTGCTGACTGTCTTGATTTCGTTCTTCATGAGGAATAAGTCTCTAAACCAGCGGGGCTTGTGGAAACACAGACCCAACACAGGCCTTTTCGTTGTCTCCCTACACCATTCAGTTTCCTCTTAATTCTTTTTCAGGGATGGAAACTAGACAGAGAGAAAATAACCTGCATTGTCGAACATCTGTACAACAGATGGTGGTGTACAACAAAAAAGTTGTGTAAAAAAGTCTTTTGTTTGTGGAGGCGGAAGATCTCAAACCCTGTCTCACACCAATTCAAATACGTAAACTACTTCTTGCATTTAAAGGAGGTTTGTGTAGCTTCTGTACAACTCACAGACTTGAGTCTATGATTTGAAGGTCACTCATAGACTCATATGTCACTGATTAGCTTGATTAGCTTTTTTTTTCTCTTCACCATACTACACATGTACTTTGACAGTATAATATTGAAGAGCATTTTGGGGCTCACATTGTCTGGTAGATAATTAACACGGAAAACAAACAAAAGTAGACACTAAATCTAACACCATTAACCTTTCATTGGTAGTGGTACAACTAAGGGTGGAAATTGTGACATACTGTAAAATATATTGTATTACAACTTTTCAATGCAAGACCTTGAGTTTGTAGTTCCTTTGCAGTCCTGGGACACAGCTCATCCAGAGGACAGGAGAAGTATGGAGAAGTATAGAATTGTTGTTGAGGCCATGCAAGTTCACTGCAGAAATGCTAAATGTGCATCTTGTGAAGAAGTTGCTAAAATCATTGTAAACAGATGCTCTCAAACATTTGCAGATTTTACTGAAAAGGGAGAAAGACTGGGTTGTGGACATTATTCACTACTGTTGTATTAATTGGCAGCCAGTTGAACTTCCTGAGGGGGAAACACCAGCTTCTTTAGAGGAAAAGAAACACATTCTGTTAACAATTTTTAATTCACAAGGAGCTGGAGCTGTGGAGAGACCTGATATGGATGACTACATGTGACTCACATATATTTCTCAGCGGCAGCTTATCAACAGTTGTCCCTCACTTTCAGTAGCTGAAATTCAGGAGCAGTGGCCATTCTTGTTTACTCGGAAAGGTCTTTCGAACCACTTTTACAAACTCACACGCATCGATATCAGTGAGCGCTTAGGTCAGGCCCTCATAACCAAAGGCAGATGGATTATTAACTATTTCTCCAGCCACAAGCTCAAATGGAACCTTGGTATAAGGACACTCATCCAGCAGATAGAAAGTGAGGAAGTTTTGACCAACAACAAGGTTGGCACAGCAGCCATACTTCTGATGATGAAGTATTACAAGGAAGACGAAGACTCACTCTTTGTCTTAGCAGATGTAAGCTTTTTTCATACAGCTCTAGGTTTAATGCTGTTGCTTGCTGTCCTGTTTTTTTGATTTTTTGTTTTTTTGTTACATAAAATGTCTTGGTCCTTTTTCTGGCAGGAAACATCTACCAGGATGTCCCTTGAAGCAGAGAGCAACCTGCCAATCACCCCGAGGCTGATTATGCTTGGTAAGAAGTCATTTATGAAATAGAGCTGATTAGACCATATTACAATTTCTGTTTGGCACAGGAGCTTTTCGTGGACACAGGTATCCAGTCTCTGTTTTGTTACCTCAAATTTCTGTAATTTCCTTTATAAACCAAGGTTGTTGGACATGTGTCTCAGTGAATCCAGCAAAGTAACAATATCAAATTTCACATTACATATTACTGATCAACATGGTAGTCTAGCTACACCAACAGCAGAAATACTGAAGTCAATACTGTAAAGCTTAACAGCAGCACAAACTATAAACTCCAAAATAACCATACAGTTGATTCATCTCCAGTAATTTAATTGGGCTGACTCTTTGTTAGGTGTGTTTAATGTGCAGAATAATTCCCAATTATGTACAATTCTAATATGTTAAAACGGACTTATGTACATAAGGCCATTAATGATTAAAAAGCTATTTGCTTTTTGATTATCTAGACAGTGTGAAGAAGTGAAGTATTGAAATTATTTTGTGTTGCATAATGACAACATGTTGCCCCTATACATACAGGACAAAGTTTAATGACCGCCACCAGCTGGATGGTGAGTGCAGAGGGGCGTGTAATTGTTGAGCTGGACAAAGAGAACACCTTTCCTAATGCGATGTCAGTCTTCTTTGGTTCATTCTATGTATTGAACCTGGAATACCAGGAGTCAGCGTGTGCAACATTGGAACTGATTCAGAGGTATGTTTGAACAGTTAGCTAATAGTGATAGATGATAAATAAATTATCCCTAAGTAACTCATTATTTCACATCACAACTCAATGTTACTGTATGTTACTATTTATTGTGGCATGCTTTAAGGTTTTTTGTAAGGATAAACCCTGAAGAGGGAACAAAATGTACCTCCAAGGTTGGGACAAGCAGAAAGACTGGGACCACTGTGAAGCGAAAGGTTGTTCACATTAACCCTCATGTCACAACTTTCCTCCAGCGGCTTACTGAATTTGAGTGGAAAACTTCAAATTAGGTAACTGTTGTTGCCATTTATAGTGAATTTCTTGTATAATTTAAGTGACCAATGTGTTGTTATCTGTGTCTCCACAGATGATCCATGGCCCATGCTTTCTGCACATTTACACAAGACGAACAACAATGAAGACAAGCTCTCTCACCATCTTGCAAGAAGCTTTCTCTGTCCAATAGGTTTTTTGAGTGCAACAGTTTTGATTTTTTTTTCCTTCTTTTACCTGTTTGTTAAAAATTATTTCAGCTACTTACACTTTAATTGTCACATGTATTGGCTCACCCTACAAATCAATGAACTCAGTCCACAAAGCAAGGTCAGGGTTCAGCGCAGGTCAGTCAAGTTCCGTCACACTACACACGCTCATCCATGTCCTTGTGGACCCTGCTTTGTGCATTGATTTGGTGGTGTGAGCCAGTATTTTGGACAAAGTGTATATAAAGGACGAAGTGTAGGGCTTGATATTCTATTCATTACAATTCAGTTTATTTGTATGGTGCCAGCAAAATAAATGCCAAGGCACTTCACATTGTAGGTTTAAGACCCTACAAAATATAACTAAGAAAACCCAACACTTGAGCATATGTTGTCTGCCATGATATGGATATGACATAATATCGTTATTGTTTGTACAACCATCTGAGAAAATACATGGATTACATGGTTTAGTAAAAAGAAGTGCTTCCTCAATGAAAATATGTTTTCAGTTCTTTTCGGTTCTTGATTTTGGAAATGTGTATTTCAGCAGGGAAAAATCAGAACAGAAATAAAAAGTGGTGTGAAGCACATGAATTATATTTTGTGTGTGTGTGTCCTCAGTGAACTGTATCAGTCTCTACAGTTTCTGTTCAGTCTGACTGAGGGAGGTTTTTGTACGACTGTTTTTCACTGTGTGAACACAGCTTGACTGTTCAGCCAGTGATAACTCTGACAGTAATAAACTGCTGCATCTTCAGCCTGGACTCCACTGATGGTCAGAGTGAAGTCAGAGTTTGATCCACTGCCTGTAAAACGAGCTGGAATCCCTGATTGTCGAGTGCTAGACTGATAAATGAGCAGTTTAGGAACTCCTCCATCTTTCTGTTGGTACCAGTTTAAATAACTGTTGTTATAAACATCCTGACTGGTCCTACACTTGATGCTCACAGTTCCTCCCACAGCAGAGCTCACTGCTCCAGGCTGAGTCACTGTGATCTGTCCTCTGGACTCTGAGGATACAGAGACAAAAACATAAAGCAGCTTCATGGTTTTGTGGGCTTCATTTCAGAGGGACAGATGTTGATAGAGGAGAGGAGTTTGATTCTCTGGACTTTACCTGTGAAGCAGCAGCAGAGGAGAGTCCAGATGAGGACGCAGATCAAAGTCATGTTTTTGATGAGGAGGATTTCTGTGGCTTCTGTTGTGATGAAGGACAGCTGTCAGTCATCCAGTGTTCAACTCTCAGGACTATAAACTCTCCCAGAGCACTGGAGCATGGTGCTGCTGATGCAAAGTGCCTCTCTATGGAAATGATCACACTGACTCCAGCAGAGACTTGGATCACATTGAAATGTGTTTGCTTTACACAGGTTAATATGTGATGTACAATTAAAGTTAAAACATCATCAAATATAAAAATGTATAACAAGGCTTCTCTAGTCTGGTATAACAGCTGTCATTATAAAAAGAACATGCTGTGATCATGAAAATAATTCACCATCTATATATTCTAAGGTTTTACATATAACAATCAAACATCTGCTGATCCTTACCATGTTAGAATATTGTGTAAAATAATCTCAGATGAACATCAACACAACATATAAAACTGTCACACATTGTGTAAACATGTGTAACAATCAAAGGTTTGTAGAACCATGTAAAACTTGAAGTAATCACTTCCTGTATGACTTTATCATTCCTCATATCGTTGTAGAGGAATTTTGGCCCCCTGCTCTTTACAGCATTGCCTCAGTTCATTGATCTTTGCAGTTTCAGTTTCAGTTTTATTTCTATAGCACATTTAAAAGACCCAGGTACATCAAAGTGCTTCACAGACAAGCCGCATTTGCAAGGTTACAGCAGTAAAGGAGCAGGAAAATACAATTATCAGCAAAAGAAAATACATTTATAAGATTGTGACGTGGCAACAAGCATGAACCGGGGAAAAGTTAAAAAGTAGTTTGGAAGGCAAGCTTAAACAGGTGGGTTTTTAATTGTGATTTAAAGGATTGGATGGATTTCGACGCACGGACATCAATCGGCAAGCTGTTCCAAAGTTTTGGTGCGGCAAAAGCAAAAGCACGATCCCCCCTACTCTTCCGTCGAGACATTGTTGCATTAAGAGCCCCTGGTTAGAGGATCTGAGTGCTCTCGTGGGGATGTATAGGTCAAGGAGGTCAATTAAGTAGCTGGGTGCCAGGTTATTTAAAATTGTAAAAGTGTATAAAAGGACTTCAAAAACAATACGATATTTGACGGGGAGCCAGTGAAGGTTGGCGAAGGTGGGTGTGATATGATCATGTTTTCTGGTGCCGCTTAAAAGGCGTGCTGCGGCATTCTGGATTAGTTGCAGGCGTTGGATGAGGGAAAGTTGGAGGCCTAAATAAAGAGAATTACAGTAGTCCAATCTTTGCAGACATTCATTTATGCACAGCTCTCATCACAGCATTTCAGCTGGACTGAGATCTGGTCTTTGACTGGGCCATTGCAACACCTTCATATTTGTTCTTCTGATGTCATTCTCTTCTAGATTTGCTGCTGTGTTTGGGATCATTGTCCTGTTTTGGGACTGGATTTCAGACAAACTTCAAACAGATGTGCTCCCAGACTCGACTCTCAGGACAGTGTTGCTGCTCTTGAACTGGGACGCTGGGACTCTGTTACTAATACAAAGTAACCTGTTATGGTAATCACATTACATTTTTCACTAATGCAGTAATATAACACATTGATGTACTAAATTTAATGATTATATTACAGTTACTATAATGGTGTTATTACCTTTACAAAGTGTCTTCAGTTATCTGTGTGGCAGGTGGATAGAAAGAAAAAACAAAGATCAAACAGACATGTTTTTTTTCATATTCTTGTACACTTGCACTACAATCAGCTGATTTCAGTTTGTGTGCAGCAGCACAGACATGATTAGGTCCCACACCCGCTTTCACAGCTTGGCGCATGTGATTAGAGGATCACCAGGGGGTCCTTTGTCCCTCCTTGGGTGGATACTCCCACTGGGTTTAAATCTGGGACTCTCGGCCATTTGACCTTAGAACTGAAGAAGCTTCTCGGATGAGAGGTGAAACGTCTTCAAGCAACTCAAAGAAGTCCAGACGCTTTTCTTTGCAAACTCCTTTGACTCCATAAAAAAGGCCAGAAAGGACTACAGGGACAAAATGGAGTCCAGCTACCACAGCTTTGACACCAGGCGACTGTGGAATGGACTACGCTGCATCACTGACTACAAGAAGGTCAACACAGTCAGTGTTCAGCCCACTGCATCTCTCGCAGGCGAGCTTAACAACTTCTATGCTCGTTTTGACGCAGACAGCAGAGAGCAGATCCTCTACCCTCAGGAGGACAGTGAGGCTGTAACTTTAACTCTGAAAACAGAAGCTGTGAGATGGTCTTTCAAAAAGGTCAATCCTCACAAAGCTCCGGGACCGGACGGCATCCCAGGCCGGCTACTCAGAGTGTGTGCAGATGAGCTGGCAGAGGTGTTCACCAACATCTTCAACCTCTCCCTGAGGCAGTCAGTGGTCCCCACGTCCCTCAAAGCATCCATCATCATTCCCTTTCCCAAAAAATCAGTGGTCTCCTGCAGTGTTGGGTAAGTTACTTTAAATTAGTAACTTAGTTACATTACTAGTTACTTCTCTAAAAAAGTAACTCAGTTACTTCAAGTTACTCGTTACTTTCAAAGTAACTAGTTACTAGGGAAAGTAACTTTGGTTTTACTCAGAATTCTCTTGTTAATGTGTTGCTTCCGTAACTGGATACCCAGCCAGACTGCCAGTCTTCTAGCTTGCTTACTTGCCACAAGTGCACTGTGCCACCTACCAATAGAAAGGAAAAAATAATGTGCACATTTCCACGAGAGAAATCCCACGCCTGGACCGTCGTTGACCGCCGCCATGATTCTAGCCTGCTTTTTACATCCAACACAAAAACTGCAGTCGTGGTGCTTTTGATTGTACTCAGAACTTGGAAATTCTGCCTTCTGAATAGGAAGATGTAGGCAACACCAGACTGCAGATGAGCTGCATACAGAGCTGGGCTGGGACAAAAAAATCGTCCCAGGCATTTTGACTAGAGACCGGCCCACCATTATAGGAAAAATCATAAAGCCTTTGAATGAAAATAAACACTGTTGTGACAGTGATGTACACTGTTCTGATGGTATATATGTATCAATCTATCAATTGTTTGTTGTAAGACTCAGATAATTATTTTTTTAAAAGCGAGACATTTTAAATGAGAATAATAAAGAAAACTATTTCCTTGTGCCCCCCTTTCCCTGTTAATGCCCTACATGGACCCCTGGCAAAACTTTGCTAGACCCGCCCCTGCACAGTTACCAGCTGTCAGCTACGTAGAAAAGGATCCTGGTGTTATTTGTCTCTCAGAAACAGCTCATAACTTCCCTTCAACTCATTCATGTCACCTAAAAGGTAAACCTGTTTCTCCATCACCTGTTCAGCTCTGATGATTCAGTAAGGACATCTCCTGGTTTCATCTGCATGTTTCCCTCTCACCAGATAACCAAACCGACATCATGACCAGCAGCTTTACAGCTGTGGCTCCAGCAAACATCAGCTGATACTAGAAATTAATATTAAATAAATTCTAACAACAGCTGATCAAGCTTAAACGTGCTGCTGTTGTTTAACGCGACATCCGCTGGTTTCCTCTTTCTGGCGCAAAGTGGGCGATAAATAAACAAGAGAGAAAAGCTGATCAGCTGATCATTGATCAGTTTCGTGATTGAAGTAGAAACAGGAGAGGAGAGAATGAGGGAAGAAGAGGCAGCTGTGCAGCTTCAGCTTTGTGTCTTTTTCATTGTAGCTGAAGTCCGGGACAAACTGTGTTCCTTTTCACCTCAGTACGAAACGCGTAATATTTTCTCTGAATACCAGACGATTCTGTTTTTTACGGGACGGTTGGCAACTCTAATAATTAACCGTATGAACAAAATAAAGTTCAACATCAGTAACATAGCACCCACCCAGCTGTATAGAAACTCCGTCATGCTAGCTAGCACGCAGTACGAAAATGTCAGCATACCGAAAATAAACTCCACCTAAACTTGGTTTATATCTGACTCCGATAGACTGCAGGTCATAACTTCTTACCTGAAGTTCAGTTCACCTGACACGCGGACCGACGGCCGCTTCGGGTCTCTCCTCTTGCCTCCCTTTTCCTTCATCCACCTGCTGGCTTCCACCACTTGCTAATGTTATTGAATCTGTGGAAGCTCCGCGATATCCATCCACCACGCAGTAACGAGTAACGAGCCTATCTAAATCCCAGTAACGAGTAACGCGTTCCTGGTTTTGGCATAATAACTAGTTACCGTGCTCGTTACCACAATAATAACGTAGTTACTGTAACGCGTTACTTAATAACGCGTTAGTCCCAACACTGGTCTCCTGTCTGAATGACTACCGTCCTGTTGCACTGACATCCGTCATCATGAAGTGCCTGGAGCGGCTGGTCAAAGGTCACATCTGCTCCTCCCTCCCTGACACACTGGACCCTCTTCAGTTTGCCTATTGGACAAACAGAGCCACAGAGGATGCCATCGCCCTGGCAACGCACACCACCCTCACTCACCTGGAGAAAGGGAATACATATGCAAGGATGCTCTTCATTGACTACAGCTCGGCATTTAACACCATCATCCCCTCAAAACTTGCCTCGAATCTCATTGACCTTGGGCTGGGAACACCAATCTGCAGATGGATTCTAAACTTCCTCACAAACAGGCCCCAGGTGGTGAGAGTTGGTAAGCACACCTCCTCATCACTCATCCTAAACACAGGTACGCCACAGGGTTGTGTGCTTAGCCCCCTCCTATATTCCCTGTTCACACACGACTGTGTTGCTAAACATGAGTCCAACATCATCATCAAGTTTGCGGATGACACAACCATCATAGGCCTCATCACAGACAATGATGAGACGGCCTATAGAGAGGAGGTGATGGCACTGTACGAGTGGTGCCTGGAAAATAACCTGACTCTCAACATCAGCAAAACTAGAGAAATGATAGTGGACTACAGGAAACGACCAGTCAGAGAACACCAGCCCATCCACATCAACGGTGTCAAGGTCAAAAGGGTCAGCAGCTTCAAGTTCCTTGGAGTCAACATCACTGAGGACTTCTCCTGGACCCTTCACACAGACACTGCTATCAGGAAAGCTCGCCAGCGACTCTACTTCCTGAGGAGGCTGAGGAAGTTTAGCATGAACGCCAACATCACCTCAAATTTTTACAGGTGTGCAATTAAGAGCTTGCTGACGAGCTGCATCAGAGTTTGGTACGGAAGCTGCTCTGCCAGCAGCCGTAAATCACTACAGAGGGTGAAGGCAGCAGAGCACATCACTGGCACGAGGCTTCCTGCCATTCAGGACATTTATCTCCAGCGATGCCTCCGTAAAGCACACAGCATCATCAAATGGTAAATGGCCTGTATTTATATAGCGCTTTTATGGTCCCTAAGGACCCCAAAGCGCTTTACATATCCAGTCATCCACCCATTCACACACACATTCACACACTGGTGATGGCAAGCTACGTTGTAGCCACAGCCACCCTGGGGCACACTGACAGAGGCGAGGCTGCCGGACACTGGCGCCACCGGGCCCTCTGACCACCACCAGTAGTGGGCAACGGGTGAAGTGTCTTGCCCAAGGACACAACAACCGAGACTGTCCGAGCCGGAGCTCGAACCGGTAACCTTCCGATTACAAGGCGAACTCCCAACTCTTGAGCCACGATCGCCCGCCCATCAAGGACCACAGCCACCCAGCACATCAGCTCTTCTCCTTGTTACCATCTGGCAGACGTTACAGGAGTCTGTCTGCTCGGACTACAAGACTTAAAAACAGTTTTTACCACCAAGCCATACGACACCTCAACCACAAAACTTAAACACACACAACACAGCACTCAGAAGCTACCCTGCAGCTTCACAAGTACTCTGTTTAATCTGCACTGGTCACTTCACTTTATTGTTATTGTAATTTATATTTAAAAAGTGCAATACTGTAATTTTCTGCTGCTCATTCCTGTGCAATATCCCATCTGCCCTCCCGTCATATTTCTTTTCAAGATTTTCTTATTTAATCACTAGTGTACATTTATATTTATAGATACATATATATTTAGTCATCTTTTCTCTTTTACCATGTCTCTCTAATATTTTGCTCTTTACTATTTTTCTATTTTTTATTTTATTTAATTATATTATATTATATTTTATTATATTTTCTCCTACTGTATCATGCTGCTGAGTGACTGCTGCTCGTCAAACACATTTCATTGCAATGTTGACCTTGTGCTAACTTGTATATGACAAATAAAACTGAAAACTGAAACTGAAAACTGAACAGTATCTTCCAGCTGCAGCTGTCAGTTCAGTTTCTGTTCAGTCTGACTGAGGGAGGTTTTTGTACGACTGTTTTTCACTGTGTGAACACATTTGAGCTGTGATAACTCTGACAGTAATAAACTGCTGCATCTTCAGCCTGGACTCCACTGATGGTCAGAGTGAAGTCAGAGTTTGATCCACTGCCTGTAAAACGAGCTGGAATCCCTGATTGTCGATTGCTAGCACGATAAATGAGCAGTTTAGTAACTCCTCCATCTTTCTGTTGGTACCAGGCTAAATAGTTGTTGTTATAAACATTCTGACTGGTCCTACACTTGATGCTCACAGATCCTCCCACAGCAGAGCTCACTGCTCCAAGCTGAGTCACTGTGATCTGTCCTCTGGACTCTGAGGATACAGAGACAAAAACATAAAGCAGCTTCATGGTTTTGTGGGCTTCATTTCAGAGGGACAGATGTTGATAGAGGAGAGGAGTTTGATTCTCTGGACTTTACCTGTGAAGCAGCAGCAGAGGAGAGTCCAGATGAGGACGCAGATCAAAGTCATGTTTTTGATGAGGAGGATTTCTGTGGCTTCTGTTGTGATGAAGGACAGCTGTCAGTCATCCAGTGTTCAACTCTCAGGACTATAAACTCTCCCAGAGCACTGGAGCATGGTGCTGCTGATGCAAAGTGCCTCTCTATGGAAATGATCTGACTTCAACAGTGATGCTGTTTGTCGATGAATCAACCACTTCATGATATTGACAGAAACAAAGGTGCTCATTTCAGTATCCAATTAGACTTATTTAAGTGGAAATTCTTTTTCTGAATGTCTCTTTTTATTTAACCTTTCTGCCCTCATCAAATTTTTGCACCCGTTTGACACCTTCATATACAAAAATCTACATGCACAAAATTTGCCATAAAGTCCTCCTATGGCAATGTTTTTTGTCCTTGTTTTTCAAAAATAACTTAATCAACTTGAGCTATTTTCCAAATTAAATTATTTTCACAGTTTTAATCCTTTAAATGCCACTTTAAACAGTTGAATTATTAATCTTTATCTAAAAAACTCACAAAAACTAAATATTTTCCATATAATAAATAGGATGGGGAAGAGACATTGATGATTATTAGTGTCTTGGACATGTCAAAGTTGAGCAACAAAACTGATTTGATTGCATGATTATTTTTTGTGTAGTGCCGGATACTCCCTCTCAACAGCTCATTCACTTCCACTGAAACCACAGTAAATACTTATATTTCAAGGGTTAAAACCCTGAAAATAATGTAATGTTTCATCAATTTGAAAAGGGCTCAAGTTGGTTAAGCGATTTATGAAAAACAAAAAAAGCTGAAAAAATATTGCTGTATGAGGATTTAACCTCCTAGGACCTGGCATCCACATATGTGGACATCACATTTTGGGTTGTTTAGACCAAAATACTAAATTTTGCTCTACAAGGGCCTGATATCCACTTACAAGGATGCTATACTGCCACTGTGCTATCGAAATTTTAGACCAATATCCTCATATGTGGCTCTCATTTTTCTCAGAAACAAAAATTTGGTAAAAAAAAAAATAATAAAAAAATTGGGTATTCTTTGTTTTTACATTCATCAGGTCCCAATATGCCCAAATATGAAAGAGAAATTAAAAATGAATGTCATGGAGGAGTTCGGGTCTTAGGAGGTTAATGCCAGATTCTGTGCTTGAACATTTTTGTCCACGAAGGTGTCGACAGGGTGCAAAATGCATCAAGAGAGTACGGATGACATGTAAAAGTAAAAAGACACCAGATTTCAAAAATTCTACCAAAAAGAAAATTTCCAGCAAAAATCCATGTCACAAGCTATAACACAGCCAAAATGATCACCAAATAAAAAAAAAGTATAAAACATGCTGGAGGGGGCACGAGGGCTAGATCAGTACTTTTGTCCATTTCTTGTTGTAGAGCTGAAAGTTCAACATTTTAAATAAATAAAAATGTATCAAATATGCTCTTTGAATTAAGATTTGTGACCACTTTAAAATGTAAAGATCTGTTGATCCTGTTCCAGTCCCTAAATTTATGGCTCAAAGAATGAGAGGATGAGATGAGATGCCACAAGGCTGCTGCTGTTCTTTTAATAAAGCTTTTAATAAACAGGATGTAGTTCCTCCCAAAAGGACAGACAAAGTTCCTCTCTTGCTGTGAGAGGTTTTTGTACAGCGTTGTATCACTGTGTGAACGGGAAGCTGTTACACTGCTGACAGTAATAAACTCCTGCATCTTCAGCCTGAACTCTGCTGATAGTCAGAGTGAAGTCAGTCCCAGATCCACTTCCACTGAAACGATCAGAAACTCCAGACTGACGGCTGGTAGCAGAATAAATTAAGAGTTTGGGAGATTCTCCGTCCTTTTGAAGATACCAGTGGAGGCAGCTGCCAACACTTGAACTGGCTTTACATCTGACAGAGACAGTCTGTCCTGGAACAACAGACTGAGATCCAGGAGACTGAGTCAGGACTTGTTCTCCTGATGAACCTGAAAACATGAAAACAAGCAAAAAAAGATGACCAACATCCAAACATTTGACGATCATTTCTCTAACATGGAGAACAGATGGAAGAAGGTCAGTGCTGCTTGTTTCAGAGTTTCTCCATCATAGCAGAACATCATTGTGGTGAACCTGGCTGCATGCTGAAGCAAAGTCTTCACAGAGAGTCTCACCCTGAACAAGGAGCCCCAGGGTGGCCAGCAGTAGAGTCAGTGACATCATCATTGTGCTGCTGGTGTGTGAGTGGCTCTGAAAGGCCTGGACAGCCACTGATCAACACTGGCCTCTTAAACAGCTGTGAGCAGAGAGGCAGGACACATATGCAAACACACAGAGTCAGTCAGCTGCAGCTGTCCTCAACATAAAAGGCTGATTTACTCTTAGTGAGCAGTGAATAATTAAATAATTTATGATATCGAGAGGAGAGAAACAAGTCTGATTTTAAAAAGGGATGATGATTAAAACTGTGTAGTTATTATAAAATATTGTGTCATTGTTATAGGATAGTACAGTAGCACTTAAGCTGGTACAGTAGGAACTGGTGTGAAATGACGAAAAGCAAGAGCAGTGACTATTGTGCTACATTTTTACCTTTTATGTGTCCGTTTACACTTTTTTGCTATGACCAAAGCTCGTTGATTTTACATTGAGACTTCAAAAGATAACGGTGACTTTTAGTCAGATATTTAAAGTGATGTCTTTTTATTTGTGTGTTCTTCAAGTGAGTCTAAGTTGTATGTGTGCTCTATCATAGTTTATTAATGAAGAATGTAAATTACTTATTTTGGCATTAGGCATTTTCTGTCCTGCAGTTTGCCCTCTAGTGGTTGTTTTTGTATATTTTTACTCTGCAAGATCTAGCCAGAGGCAGTTTCAGCTCATTTAATCTGTTGACATCCATGCCTTCACAAGTTGATAAACGGCATCATCTGTAAGTAATATTGTTTGTTATCACTGAGACAACTTGTGTGCATTATTATTTGTTGTGAAGGTGTGATATAGTTTGTAGTTTGAATGTAATTTCAATGCATGTGTAACCTAAGCTAGTAAGGTTAAGCTAGCTCATATGCCATGTGGTTCTTTAACATTTTGATCATGAGCGTGATTTCATTTGATGTTTTATTCGGGCACTCACTAAGCAGATAAATATTGTGCTCATATTTTTGAATATGTGACTTACTGGTGTGTTTGTTATATTGTGTATTGCTGCAACATCTTTAATGGTTTATTTCTGGTTTTGTCAACAGTTTCACACTTTTTCCTTATTAAATCATCCAACTCAACACATCGGCCTGTTCCTTGGATTTTGATTAAGAGAGTGGTTAGCTGCAGTGTTGGGCAAGTTACTTTGAAAAAGTAATTCAATTATAGTTACTAGTTACTTCTTCAAAAAAGTAACTGAGTTAGTAACTGAGTTACAATATTGTAAAAGTAATTAATTACTTGAAAAGTAATTATTGCGTTACTTTAAAAAAAAGTTTAACCCTCTGGGGTCCAGGGTATAATTGGCCATTTTTTACTACTTTTGATTTTCCCTCCACATTTTACCTTTAAAAACTATTTACTTTGCCTTGTTTGGTGTCATTGTTTTCAGTACAACCTCACGTGTCTGAATTTACAGTCATGTTTTCATTTTGACATACTGTATTAACACAATTGATCCAAAATCAGACAAAAACCATAAAATCAGAGTAGAAAAAGTTATATTTTTTTTACTGTAACAACCACAAACATCTTTAATGAATCATATTTCATAACTTTAAATGCAAATAATAATTGTCAATTTTAAAATCCTCTGCACAAGTTTTGCAAACAACAAAGTTATTTGCATCCATTTACCGTTTACCCCTTTTTAAAATAACCATTTCAAACTATTTACAGAACAATCAGCTGTTCTTCAATAAGATGCTACACAAATTATTTGTGCCACTCCAAAATATAATTTCTGTCCACTATAAAGGAGAACATCACAGCCTGATACCTACAGGTCTGACAGCAGCAAGTGTATCACCTCTGTTTCTACCTGGAGACAGCAGTCGCCTCATTGTTCTGACACACAACACAAAACTATCCACAACACTACACACTAACTACACAAGACAACACATTAACTACACACTACAAACACGCTAAACGTCACAAATCTCACATCTCAAAAATCGCTTCGGTAACACTTTATAATAAGTGCACACTATTAAGCATTAGTTAATCATCTGTTAAGCATTAGTTAATGGTTACTTAATTCTCTCTACAGCATCTACAAAGTATTTCTCATAATCAGTTAATAGTTTACAAGCACTGACTTAAACACTTTATTCATGATTAATAAGCTAATGTACAACACTTTTTATTAATTATGTTTTCATGTTCTAAAACTCATTGATTAATCATTTATAAACACTACTCTGCATCAGTTACAAACCACTCATTTCAGGATGTTCAGTGGTATACAAAATCATTGGTAAAAGGTAAGTAGATGGTTAACATACCCTACATAATACTATAAACTCTACATGTACTACACATAGTAGTTTCATACTAGATGTTTTATAAACACTGAATATCAGGGTTACATCAGTCAGCTGCTATATCTTAACAGATGTCTTACAATACATTTATAACTGTCACTTAAAGGCTGCCAAAGCTTTAATGCACTATCGACCAACTTCTTTTTCGATAGATTATCTATAAATACTCATAAATACCTTAATAAACTTATTTAGGAAGTTACAAACCATTTACTACTTGTTAGTGAAGTATCTTGAGTGAGCCCATCTAAAGTGGGGACCATATATACCTTACTACCTATTTATACATGTGAAAGTCTTTAAAATACATTGTAACAAAAAATAAATGACAACACACAGGGTAGATCCAGAACTCACTGTATTTTTAAGATGCCAATCACAAAAACATGAGAACAATGCTTACAGATTGGACACACAAATTTTGATACAAAAATAAAAAGTATCATAAACTATCAGCCAATATTTGAGGTAATACAGAACATGGCTGGATGCAAACTATATGACCTGTAGCTCTTTACATAAAGTTTTCAAATAACATTTTCAAAAAGAAAAAAAAAAGCAGTAGCAACATTAACTTTTAGAATTATCTGTATTTTTTGGAAATGTCATAGATCAGTCTCCCCAATGTACCATTTTTGTGCTTTTTTGCAAGCCACTCGTTCCACTCAATAACTGTAAGGTGTTCTGACAGTAGTCTATCATTTCTGTTACCCCTGAGTCTCCAGATTTGCTCCTTGTAAGACCTCCAGGCTCTCTCCAGATGTTGGGTATGGGCACCTGTACGAGGGTCAACATACCACCTGCTGTGGTTAACAGTATGGTGTTCATACCCTAAATTTGGGAGTACACGATAGGCCCGCCATTCATCACTTATCACTGAGGAACCAATCCGGACATGAAGGGTAATCACAGGAACAAGATGTCTTCGAGATCTTTTCTCCACAAGTCGCAAGATAGGCCTCGTTTTCCCTCGACGTTTTATGCCCAGCATTCCAAAGACCCACTTTCTTCTTTTCCATCCCCCAGCCATTCTTCCTCTCCCATACTGATGCAGTAACAAAAAAATGAAAAAAAAAATGACTAAATGATACTATGAAAGGTTGATAAATACATAGATGTAATATTAAATTACAGTCACAAAAACTTACCTTTCGTTTGTGACGAAAGTGACTCTCATCAATCACAACAAACTCCCTTCGGCCACCAATCTGCTGACCTGTACGACGTCTCAATCTTTGAACTGCAGCCACACATACCCTCCTTATTTTTTGGACATTTTACTAATGTTGTTGTGCTGCCTGCAATGGTGTCATCTATCATGTCGATTTGACGTAATCGCAGACCCTGAGAAAATCTTGAGAGAAAAAAACCATCCTTACAAAGAGTAATTTAAACCTATTTCGTTATTTTTTCTATAGTGTTTAAGCTCACCTGTAGATAAATTGCATCCAGCGTTGAAGTGAGACTTTAGAACGGCTGAAAAGTGACTTGTGTCTGACGGAGGTTTGTTTGACGTGTCCACCATGTGCTGCTCCACGACAGATCCTATTTTCAAAATAGTAACATGAAATATGTATGTTTAATTATATGCAATAAGTATTTATTTAAACTAAACTTAATGTGCACTTGCAGACAAATTTTGTCATTCTTTGTTTTGTTTAATTGTAGCCTTCAATTTACCATTGTGTCTTTTTATCAAATAAGAAAAATGTGATAAAAGGGACTCTGTGTAGTTGTAATGTTGATGACAAGTCTTTAAGGTGATAATCTAACTGACTTCACTTGCTTTGCTTTAATTTGCCAGACCACGCGCTTTTAAATGAAACCACTGTTAGCTCCGTTTTAAGGAGAATTTTGGTGTGAAAACAAATGATACTAATAAATTTTACAGTAAGTGTGTCACTTGTATGAGGTTGAGTCTAAAAACATAATATGAAAATTAATATAGATATCTTACCAAGCATATTGGTCTCCGTTGTTCACCCTTTTCTTCAGTTCCATTTTCTGCTGGCAGACTTTGCATTTTATTTTTCTTTTAAGTAGCTTTTTCCTCTGAAGATATTTTATAAGCTTCAGTGGGCCTCTTTTCGAAATCTCCTCGTTAATTAGTTTTTTCAGTCGTGTGAGATTTCCCATTTTTAGCCAGTTTGTTGTTAAGCCAACAGAGGAAGCCGCGCTTTTGCTGCTTCCTGCTTCCTACATGACCAATAGGAGACCGCGATGCTGTGACCTCTCACCTGTAGGTCATAATCAAGTTGGAGTAATGGCTTCCTCTGTGAACACGACAAGCCTCGAGCGATCTACCGGCATGCGAACCCGGGCAAAAGGGGAATAATAACGTGGACAAGATGGATGTTCGTGTTACCAGTGGTGAGTATTTTTTTTTTTACCTCATTGTATTACCGTATTTCATTGTAAACACCCACCGTCTATTAGCAGGTAGCTTTTCGTTAGCTGCTATTAGGCGATTAGCTTAGCTTAGCTTTTAGCTACATTTCAAATTTAGAAATCGGCAAAAACACAGTTCAATTTATTTTATTAGTTGTTTCTTGTGGCTCAAGAATTAAATGAGGATTATCGCCTTTGGTGTTACTCTGGGCTGTAACTTAAAAGTGTGCTTTCTCTAATTTAGTTTGTCAGGCCTTCTCCAGCTATTTTGCTACATTTCTATGCAATATAAATTCACAATAAATGCTCTACATTGTACAATCTAATGCACTATGTTTGAAATACGTTAATATATAATTATAGTCAAATTGGCCAGTTTCTAAATACATAACTCATTATATTTTGTAATATTGCCAGTGTAGGCTATTTATCAATCACTGTAATGCTTTTACTGTTATTTAAATTCTACAAAGTGTACATCATCATTATTATTATTATTATTATTATTGTATTTGTTTTATTAATTTTATTTATAGCCAAGTCTCATTTTGTTTTTAATTTTCTCTAGGTGTGACTGTTGCCCCACCTGCACAGCTGGCAGACAGAAGAAAATCACAAGAGTTGGAGATCTGTAAGATGAGGCTAGAGTGGCAAAAGGATAAGATTGATGAGCTCACCAAAGAAAGAGACTATCTAAAGGAGCAATTAGCAGCATGTAAGTCCACTCTTAAAAACATTACATAGCTTGTCACATACTTGCTCTGCTTGAGCACTTACGCAAGCATTCTGTTGAGTAATTTTGTGTTGTCTTTTTAACTGTTTTACTAGCTCTCTCAAAGGAACCCACAAGTTCTGTCCAGGATTCCAGTGAGGTATTGAGCATATCTTCACCGTCCTCTGATGGGTCTTTTGATGAGAGTTCTAACTCCTCCATGAGCATAACTTCATCAGATGAAGACAGGAAGAAGAAGAAGAAGGGCAAAGCAAAAAAGCACAAGAAGTCAAAGAAACATGACCAAAAACAAAGAACAAGAGGTTAAGTGATTAACTCAACAGTTTGATTTTGCATGCGGTGTGTTACGTTACTACACTATTACATTACATTAATGATTATGTTCTCTCAATTGCAGTCCAGAATCCTAAGCAAGTGGTCACCCGGTATAACAAGATTTTGAGGCTGTTCAAAAGAGGAGGCACCATGTCTGCTGCCTTTAAACGTCTGGGAGTGGACCGGAACACGATTGTGGCAACTGCTCCAATTGCTGAGCTATTCATTGTTGCACCTGAGAGGTATAAGGAATTAGAAAAAAACAAGCAGGGACAGAAACTTTCATTGTTTGCTACACAGTGTGCTGCAGCAATCAGTGCAGATCCAGAAACAGAGGAAAAATTCAAAGCGTATAAGTCTTCAGGGAAGTTGCTTCCTCTTAAAACAAAGAAAGATTAGATCTTTGTTTTTTTTACATGGTGAAATGTGGTGAGAGTCCACCATTGTTAACAGCTTAAAAAAATACAAGTTATGTATTCTGGTTGATTGGTCAATTGTTTGTTTAAAAAGATGACACTTTTGATTTTTGGTTTGTATGTTTTTATTATTATTTTACTTTTATACATTCTGTAGTTTTATTTTAATGATCACACATGTGATACACTTAATGTAAAGAGCTACAGGTCATATAGTTTGCATCCAGCCATGTTCTGTATTACCTCAAATATTGGCTGATAGTTTATGACACTGTTTTTATTTTTGTATCAATATTTGTGTGTCCAATCTGTAAGCATTGTTCTCATGTTTTTGTGATTGGCATCTTAAAAATACAGTGAGTTCTGGATCTACCCTGTGTGTTGTCATTTATTTTTTGTTACAATGTATTTTAAAGACTTTCACATGTATAAATAGGTAGTAAGGTATATATGGTCCCCACTTTAGATGGGCTCACTCAAGATACTTCACTAACAAGTAGTAAATGGTTTGTAACTTCCTAAATAAGTTTATTAAGGTATTTATGAGTATTTATAGATAATCTATCGAAAAAGAAGTTGGTCGATAGTGCATTAAAGCTTTGGCAGCCTTTAAGTGACAGTTATAAATGTATTGTAAGACATCTGTTAAGATATAGCAGCTGACTGATGTAACCGTGATATTCAGTGTTTATAAAACATCTAGTATGAAACTACTATGTGTAGTACATGTAGAGTTTATAGTATTATGTAGGGTATGTTAACCATCTACTTACCTTTTACCAATGATTTTGTATACCACTGAACATCCTGAAATGAGTGGTTTGTAACTGATGCAGAGTAGTGTTTATAAATGATTAATCAATGAGTTTTAGAACATGAAAACATAATTAATAAAAAGTGTTGTACATTAGCTTATTAATCATGAATAAAGTGTTTAAGTCAGTGCTTGTAAACTATTAACTGATTATGAGAAATACTTTGTAGATGCTGTAGCGAGAATTAAGTAACCATTAACTAATGCTTAACAGATGATTAACTAATGCTTAATAGTGTGCACTTATTATAAAGTGTTACCATCGCTTTCTCTCTTTTTCTGCTCTCTCTCTCTTTCTGCTGTCTCTCTCTCTCTTTCTCTCTCTCGCCGTCACTCCTAAAACTTCCCGTTTTGGTTTTTTTTGCTCATAAGCAGAGAGTGCTTGCTAGCGCTAACGTGACGAAACTATTGAGGAAAAAACACCGCGTATATATTGTTTATCATGACTCTGGTTTTACGTGGCCTATCGACACAATTTAAAAACTGGTATATATCACCTTGTTGCTTTGTCTTTAAGTGGTCGTGTGATTGACTCACCACGACTACTTTATTCTTCCTCAGTCAAACAGCAGCACTCATGCGATTGTTTTGCCCCCTTAGCTCCAGGCGTTGTGCTAGACAGTGACCGTGATTGCCCTCCGCGGGAGCACGCGCACCTGCTTAAAGCTGTAGCGTAACTGATATAAGATGCGGTAAGCTGAACACAGCTTGAAAAATAGTAACGGACCACGTTTTCTTGTTAGTAACGTAAAGGCGTTGTAACGATAGGAATAGTAATTAGTTAGATTACTCGTTACTGAAAAAAGTAACGCCGTTACTTGTAACGCCGTTATTCCCATCACTGGTTAGCTGTCTGTATAGCTGAGTCTACGTTCACGAGGACAACACTTAGTGAGGACAAAACATTATTCTACATACTTCACGAAGCATAAATTGTTTCCTGACAAAATTTAAAGAGTTCATAAAAAAATACAATTTATGTGTGTGTGTGTGTGTGTGTGTGTGTCCTCAGTGAACTGTATCAGTCTCTGCAGTATCTTCCAGCTGCAGCAGTCAGTTCAGTTTCTGTTCAGTCTGACTGAGGGAGGTTTTTGTACGACTGTTTTTCACTGTGTGAACATCCACTGACTGTTAACATTGAATTCACCCTGACAGTAATAAACTGCTGCATCTTCAGCCTGGACTCCACTGATGGTCAGAGTGAAGTCAGAGTTTGATCCACTGCTTCTGAAACGGTCTGGAATCCCTGAGACTTTGCGATTTCCATAGCTAGTGAGCAGTTTAGGACGTTCTCCATCTCTGTGCTGGTACCAGAATTGATCTTCTCCATCATCTACCCTGTGACTCGTTTTGCAGTTGATGCTCACAGTTCCTCCCACAGCAGAGCTCACTGCTCCAGGCTGAGTCACTGTGATCTGTCCTCTGGACTCTGAGGATACAGAGACAAAAACATAAAGCAGCTTCATGGCTTTGTGGGCTTCATTTCAGAGGGACAGATGTTGATAGAGGAGAGGAGTTTGATTCTCTGGACTTTACCTGTGAAGCAGCAGCAGAGGAGAGTCCAGATGAGGACGCAGACCAAAGTCATGTTTTTGATGAGGAGGATTTCTGTGGCTTCTGTTGTGATGAAGGACAGCTGTCAGTCATCCAGTGTTCAACTCTCAGGACTATAAACTCTCCCAGAGCACTGGAGCATGGTGCTGCTGATGCAAAGTGGCTCTATGGAAATCATCTGACTGACTCACACAGTCATTGACTTTTCTTGTTTGTTTGTTTTTATGATGTTGTCTTTATCTGTATTTCATGTTTATGATTATGTGCGTGAGAAATACAAATAAGCAGTTCATGCCAAATTGCTGATCAGTATCTTCATCTGTATATTAGTTTGTATTATATTAGGTGGAGGTAATTATGATGTACACAGCTGAGATACAAACTTCACGGCCAAGTATTTTCTCATTTCCTCTAACAACTCTTGATCTTGATATTGTTGGTCAGATAAAAATGTGGGGAACATAATAGCATATAGATCTGTCTCTCTTATTTTTGTTTTCTTTTACTGTTTTCAGACAGTAAACATTCGTTCTATAAAAAGATTCTGATTCCATCGGTCAGCTCTCTGACAGCACTTCCATTCTGCACATCTCTAGATCCTTCCTCAGGTTCATTTGTACAGCAGGATGCTCTTCCTTAATGTAGCAGTAATATAAAGGACAGCTGTCTTCAACATAACATACTGTTTCCCTCTCAGTGATTCCTGATTAAATAAATATTTCATGGCATCTTGATAAAGAACATAAGATTGATTTCTACCAGTGAAAAAGGTGAAACTCTAAAAGCAGAGAAAACATTTTAGACACATTTCTAACAAAGATGATTTTAATTGTGTGTCTTTTAGAACTGAAGAAGCTTCTCGGATGAGAGGTGAAACATCTTAAAGAAACTATTTTAAGACACACCAGAATATTTATTTTGAATTCAAGTTTGTGAAACTCCGTCTGCTGAAGAAAATCATAAGTTTTGGAGGATCGTGTGCCTGGCGGGACTGTCGATCGAGGACGCTGAAGATATCTACCTATTCGGAACCATGATAACAGGGTTCTTGCTGATCGGAGCTGGCCTGGCCCTGGCTTATCGAAGAATTAAGAAAGCAGAACCGGCTGTTCAAACCCCCCCAAGGCTGCCCGCTGGGATTGAAACGATGGGACGAGGCGCGACTTCTCAGAATGGGCTCATTGAGTGCAACACGGATAAGATCTTGGAGAAGCTTACAGCTGCCGTGAATACTCAGAATAAGACCTCTGAGCGTACATTGGATTACATCATGGAGAAGTTCACTCAGAATAACACCTCTGAGCGAAAGTTGGATCACATCTTGGAGCAGCTCACCGCAGTCGTGAGTTCTCAGAATCGGCTCTCTGAGCACAAGAATGACAAGACCACGGAGCGCAAGTTTGATAACATCATGAAGAAGCTCGCGGCTCTCCAACGGGAGATTGAGAGACCAGTGTCGGAGTGTTAAGAACAGCTTTGAAATTCTCATGAGTTGTTCGCGTAAAAGAAAAACCACCATCATAATGCGGCTATCCCTTCGGCGCCAGCTGTGGGCTCAAGGCTGGAGCTGAACAAAATCTCCCTGATAACGTCTGTGTTTAGACTGTTCTTCCCATTCCATGCAAGGCCACCTGGGTTGGCTGGCAGGCTGTTTACTTAGCCTGGCAGGGCGAAGGACACTGTCTCAGCAGAACTATGGACACGCACATACATACACACATACACTGATACGCACTCACTCATCCCCCCTCCCTCTCCAAACGCCTTCGACGCTTCTTCCCTCCTGGAGAACACGGAGGGTCTGAGCCCGCGCTGGAATGGTAGCGCTGGGCAGGATGGCTGCTGTGTTTGCTTTGGATTACTCCTCACCCCCCACCCAACCATGTGGCTTGTCACGTGTTCCATAATGTTGTGCTGTGGACATTTATGTGCTTTTTGTGCAGAGGAGTTTTTTTTTGTTTCCTGTTCTCATGCTGTCCTCCCATAGGAGCCCAGCATGAGTAGAGGTCTCTTTTTTTCCTCTTGTACTTTCCCATTGTAGTGTACATTTCAGTGTTTTTCTGTAACGCTACCGATCTTCGACCTGTATCCCCATGTGATGTCTGTGTTGTGTGTGTAAGGTCGGGGGGGGGGGTCCCCCATTTCACTGCAGGGCAACCTGCATGTGGCGAATAAAGCCTTGATTGATTGATTGATTGATTGATTGATTGATTGATTGATTGATAAAAACTATTTACTTTGCCTTGTTTGGTATCTTTTCAGCACAACCTCACGTGTCTGAATTTACAGTCAAGTTCTCATTTTGACATACTGTATTAACACAATTGATCTAAAATCAGACAAAAAACATAAAATCAGAGTAGAAAAAGTTATATTTTTACTGTAACAACCACAAAGATGTTTAATTAATCATGTTTCATAACTTTAAATGCAAATATAAATTGTCAATTTTAAAATCCTATGCACAAGTTTTGCAAACAACAAAGTTATTACCCCTTTTTTAAATAACAATTTCAAACTATTTACCCAACAATCAGCTGTTCTGCATTCAATAAGATGCTGCACAAATTATTTGTGCCACTCCAAAAAGTTCTGTCCATTATAAAGGAGAACATCACAGCCTGATACCTGCAGGTCTGACAGCAGCAGGTGTATCACTCCTCCTGTTTCTACCTGGAGACAGCAGTCGCCTCATTGTTCTGACACACAACACAAAACTATCCACAACACTACACACTAACTACACAAGACAACACATTAACTACACACTCCAAACACGCTAAACGTCACATCTCAAAACTCTCTCTCTCTCTCTCTCTCTCTCTGTCACTCCTAAAACTTCCTCCTCTTCCTAAACAACCAAATGTCATGTTGCCATATCATTTTCTGATTGGTCGACATGGTGCATTTTTCCACCAACATCAAAGGGCTGTTTTTTTTGTTTTGTTTTGTTTTTTTTGGTCATAAGCAGAGAGTGCTTGCTAGCGCTGTCTTTAGACAGTAAACGTGACGAAAGTATTGAGGAAAAAACGCCGCGCATATATTGTTTATCATGATTCTGGTTTTACGTGGCCTATCAACACAATTTATAAACTGGTATATATCACCTTGTTGCTTTGTCCTCTTGAAGTGGTCATGTGATTGGCTTACCACGACTACTTTATTCTTCCTCAGTCAAACAGCAGCACTCATGCGATTGTTTTGCCCCCTTAGCTTAAGTGATCGTCTGCTAGAAAGTGATTGCTGTCCGCGGGAGCGCGCGCAGCTGGTTAAAGCTGTAGTGTCCAGATTACTTACAGCTACTTCCATGCAACTGATATAAGGTGCGGTAAGCTGAGGACAGCTTCAACCGTCTGTTTGCTGAAAAATAGTAACGCGACCGCACTGCATTTTCTTGTCAGTAACGGTAACGGCGTTGTAACGATAGAAATAGTAATTAGTTAGATTACTTGTTACTGAAAAAGTAACGCCGTTACTTGTAATGCTGTTATTCCCATCACTGCTGTTCAGAGAGTGTGTGACTGTCACGGTCCTGGGTCGGTTCAACCCAGCATTTTGAGTTTCTCATGTTTTGGTTGGATTTTGTATTTTTGGTTATTTTCTTGATTTCTTGTCTGGCTGTGACGATGATGAATATTAATAAGTATGTTCCAGCTTATTCTGGTTTAGGTTTAGTTCTGCCTGTGTAAAGTCTGTGTTTTCTTAGTCTGCGTCTTTGTGTATTGCTTCCTGTTTTATTTTGAAGGGTTATGTTTTATGTCAGTGTGTCTAACTTCGCTCCTCCTGTCTCGTTAGCCCTATCTCTCCCAGCTGTGTCTCCCTCCTGTTTTCCATTGCCTGATTACTCCCCTGTGTATATAAGCCCTGTGTTTCCTTTGTTCTCTGTTGCATCGTTAATGTCTCCTCAGCCTCTGATTTCGCTGTGTGTTCTGTTGCCTGTTTTGCCTGCCTGTTAGTTTACTTTCCCCTCAGATTAGTTAGCCTTCTGTTCAGTCTGTAAACCGTAATAAAATTGTTTATTTTGAGTTCAACTTTGCATGAGCTAGTCCTGCATTTTGGTTCCTTCCTCCCTGCCTGCCTGCACACAGCCATGACAGTGATTTCTTATGCTTTGGTAGTTTAAAAGTATAATAATGACATAAATATGTACAAGAGGTTTAATATATAGCCCAATGCATGTCTCCTTTTATTACCATAGTATTGTTTTTTCTTCAATCATGACAGTTTTTACATTTGCAGTAATATTTTAGATTGGTTTGGGTAAATGTTTATCATGAAGATATGTTGATTTTTATTATTTAGTCCAGCTGAGAGACTGTATAACAAATACAAAGATGTCTGTTATTGTCTGTTTCAGTGCAAAGATGAAGTCAGACACACAGAAACTGTGACACACTGGGTTGTTTGACTTGTTGGCCAATCAGACAGGATGGTCAGTGTCAGGGCCGTTACTACAAAGAGTACAACATAAGCCTGAGGCTACAGTCCCACACACTGACGTAAATCCCTGTCCTAATAAAGATGTACATATGATCTTTCTTTTAATATTGAGATAACACGATTTGTTCCCAGTGATCACTAATGTCATTAAACAGTTCAGTCTTGAGCTGAGTGATCTCTTCCAGGATGGAACTCCAAAGTGTTCAAAATTAAATAAATAAATAGTTATATATTTCATCATGTCCTATGTGAATAAATAAGACACGGATATGTAATGTGAGAATGATATAATGAAATAATGGAACACATTTTTGAAAAAAAAAAGCTCATTATTGTGAAATATATTGCATTCTGCTATATAAATTTACTTATTATTGTGAAATATTATTTCATGGTCATTATTTTTCCAAATAACAGAGATTATTGCTGAGGCATTTTATTTATTTCCAGCCGTTTTTATTTCAAAATGTCAGTTTTTCAAAGTCAGTCTTTATTTCAAAATCCCGTTTTTCCCGATGGCCTATTTATTTCATAATGCAACTTTTCAGCAGAATGACTTTCTCTGTCAATCAAGAAAGACAGGGTGGAGCCAGTTGTGTGATTGGTTGCTCCTTTACTCAGACATATGTAATAGCACATGAAGTGTCGATTTAGGTCTAATGGTGCAGTGCGTCTCCTACGCAGACGGCGGCAGTATGCAGCTCGAAATAAAGTTAAGGCACCGACAAATGTAAAACACTGGGCGCGAATAACGTTACAGGTGTATCAATGGTTGTGAAGGACATGGCTGCAGGAAACAAGTCCGTTTCTGAGTTACTCAGCGAAGTTGCTAAACGCTTAGATTGTACGTCTTCACCTCAGTCTGAGTATTGCAGCAGTGTACTGGAGATGAAGCGGTCCCTGGTCCAAGTTGTCATCACAACCACACAGTGTTAACATTAGCAAATACTAACGCTGTCACAATTAGCTCCACTCCACGAAACGCTGTTCAGGGTAAGTAACGATATGTTATCACTGCTCAGTTAGTCTGTCTGTCTGTCAAAAATAAGCTTTTTAATCAGTTCAGTCACATATTTTTTTTAATACTGTTTTTATCATAGCAAAGAGTTTAATATATTAGGTGAGAGAAAATAATCGTCTTCTGGGTTAATGTCTGTATCACTATTTACATTGTTGTAGGTAGTTAATCATGACTGTTTTAAAGTGTCTTATCTTCTCTGCTAATATAGTAATCTATGTGAACGAAAAGAAAGGAATTTTAGTTCAATGTAGTGATTTTGTAAGCGGGTATAATGCTTGCAAATTTAACAGCAATTAATCTAAGCTTTTAGAATTTTTTAAAATATTGCTTTTCCCTTTTTAAAGCTGAAGTCACAAGACTTTTTGCCCCTTAAAGAGCAAGGCCTTCCTTAGCGCCACTTTCTTTTCTGACCCCGCAATCTTCCAAGAAAGCATGCCGCTCCATTTACACACACACCTTCTTCTGTTTAAATGATGATGTGTCAGACACAGTGCCAGCTAAAGCAGTCAAATTTGACCTAACAGCAGCTGGACTTGGAGAGAAACGGATTTCATTCCAAAGTGATGCTGCATGTCATTTGTTAATATTTCAAGATTTAGTTTAACTACGTTTTTACTCTTGTATGTACCGTTTTTGTAGTAATGTACAGTAAGTAATGTGTTTTACAGGAAGGGATGATGACCCAGAAGTGGTCATGGCGAAGATTGAGGATACCTTCCCTCAGCTGGAAGACACAGGAGGGTTTGAACTGCTGAGAATCTCGGGTACAACACGAAGCCGTAACCTGTGTACAATCCCAAGCCCAGACACTGGATATACAGTGCGATATCTCCGCAGCCCATTGAGTGGAATTGGACAAGCTTTGATCTGTATAAGGACACTGCAGAAAAGTATTGATTTGGAAGACGTGAGTAATGACTAGGGTCAGAATCTGTTATTTGCATGTAATAATAAACTAGTTCAAATGGCTAGCTAAGCTCAACTATGTGTCAAACAGTGATGCCGGTAACGCGTTGCTTAGTAACGCATTACTCTGAATATGACCACTTTTTCAGTAACGACCAATCCAACGCGTTACTATTTCCATAACAGTAGTCAGATTAAAGTTACTTGTCCAAACCACTGTGCGTTACTATTTTTTTAAGCAAAAAGATTTGGTTTCTTCTTTTCGTCTCGGCGGATGACACATACGTGTCGTGAAACGTCACATAAGCGACAGGTCATGTTTCCCGCTCACAAGCAGCCAGCGACGTAAAAAAAACAATGGAGGGAGAGAGATATTCGTTCTTTAGCTGGAAATATGGTCACTATTTTGAGTTTCTGTCAACTAAAGATTTCAATATTAAGGTTCGTTGTACACTCTTTGTTGGCGAAAAAGTGTTATCTACCTTCAAAAACACTACGTCAAACTTAAAGAAACATTTGGAGTTGCAGCACGGCACAGTCAAACTCACAGAGAGAGTCCCACCAAGTGGTCCGAAGCAGAGGGCCGTGACTTCCGCAGAAGGTCCTACACCACCCAAACAACAAAAGTTGGACTTTGGTGCAAAACCAGTAAGTGATGAAGAATTGAAGAAGTTGGTCGCGCAGTATATTGTGGAAGAAATGCCACCTATAAACACTGTTGAATCGCCCTCGTTTTGTGCCATAATAAAAAAGATCCCTAATTCTGTTAATGCCGAGCTGCCTCACCGAACGGCTTTTACTTCTTACTTGGAGACGGAGTTTACAGAAATGGAGAGAAATTTGAAGGCCGCACTGAATGAGATTGACTTTGTTTCAACTACCGCGGATATTTGGACTGCTAACAATAGAAGCTATACGGGAGTAACGCTCCACTGGATCAGTAGAACCACATTAGAGTGCAACAAGGTTGCATTAGCATGTAGGCGAATTCGTGGTAGACACACGTATGATGTCATTGGTACAGAAATCGAAAACATTCACTCCTCTTATGGATTACTCAACAAAGTAGTTGCAACAGTTACTGATAATGGATCCAACTTTGTTAAGGCGTTTCAAGTTTATCATCCTGTCACGGAGTCCGATGATGAGACGGAGGAGGAAGAGTCCACCCCAAAAGACGATGATGTCACTTTTTCTGATCTGTCAGAAATCCTCTTGGCTGAGAATGAAAGTGATGGTCAGCTGTCTCTTCCCCCACACCGCAGGTGTGCTTCGCACACCATCAACATAATTTGCACACGTGATGTGGAGAAACATTTAACAACCAATGCAGAGAGCAGGGCTGTGTATAGGAGCAGCACAGCGAAATGCACAGCTCTTTGGACCAAATTAAGTAGATCTACACTTTGCATCAGAAACAGTGGAAGAAATCAGCCAAAGAAAGCTCCTAATACCAACATCCACAAGGTGGAATTCCTTTTTTGATGCTGTAAAGAGAATTGCAGAAATCCCCATGGGTGAGCTGAATACTCTGTGCACAAAGCTATGACTGAAGTGCTTCAAAGATCAAGAATACCAGTTCCTGCATGAGTAGTGCATGGCCATGAAACCTCTGACTGCAGCACTGGACAATTTACAAGGCGACTGTCCTTGTGGAACTTTACTACCAACACTTGAAGTTCTGATGCAGAAGACCCAGGCTGTGAAAGATGACCTCTCCAGGATGACTGCAGGCCTTCCAGATGCCATTGTACAGGTACGCTCCATCTTAAAATTAGTCAATTTTTTTGCTTCATACAATTCACAAACATGGAACAGAATATTAATTATCATTGCAAAATAAGATTAAAACAATTAAAATGTTTATAAGTAACCTAAAACAAAATAAAATCCATAATATTGTTCTCATATTAGGCATGGTTTGCAAGTAATTGAATAACATAATAAATTGTAGGCATAAAAATATCGATTATGTTTTTTAGGCTTTTCAGACTCATTTCGCCAGTGTGCTGGACGACAAAGATGCCCTTCTCGCAGCTGCCAGTTCTCCAAAATTCAAACTCTGATGGCTGAGAGATGCAGGAAGGAGGGAGCGAGTAAAACAGCTTCTGACAGCAGAGTGTTGCACCACTGCTCCTGTTGCAAAAAACCCTGCCAGTGTGCCCAGTGCTACTACATCTAGCAGCCAAGGTGAGATGGACTTTTTCACTTTTGAGGCAGAGCCAGAGGAGGAGACCTATTCTGCAGAAAAAGAAGTCATGGACTACCTGATGTCAGGCTACGTCCTTCAGATTCTGCATAAGTTTTCAAGCATAAAGACATTTTTTTTTAAAGTATAACACTCCAACCCCATCAAGTGCTCCTGTGGAGCGACTTTTTAGTCTAGGAGGTTTGGTGCTCACGCCTAAAAGAAATCGACTTTCTGACAAAAGGTTTGAGAAGCTTCTGTCAATGAGGTACAACCACTGGTTTAATCGCTCCACTCTACTGTTTCCCCCATAACATGCGATGACAACATATACTGAAAAAAAGAGAATGGGGAATCCAATTTAAATAACTATTTACAAGTAATTAAATTAAGTTTATCAAAGTCACTTAATAAACTTATTAAAGTTGTCAAGTTGATTAACTTAAATCAATTACTTGCAAGGAAGTAAGGCAATTTAAGTTGGACCTGCAGTCTTTTTTTCATAAGATTAGTCCAAAGTT
Organism: Oreochromis aureus; assembly: GCF_013358895.1. Lineage (NCBI taxonomy): Eukaryota > Metazoa > Chordata > Actinopteri > Cichliformes > Cichlidae > Oreochromis > Oreochromis aureus. The sequence continues at coordinate 35,787,008 of NC_052962.1, forward strand.
ACAAAAGCGGACAATAGTGCTTACATGTGTGGTATAAAAGTATCTTAGTATCTTAATGCTTTTTATAAAAAGCATTTATGTGAAATGAAGTCAAAGACTTTCGTTTTTTTATTTTAAAAAATAAGCATTTATGTGAAATAAAGTTGACTTATTTTTTTTTTTTATAAAAAGTATTTATGTTAAGTGAAGTAACAAGACTGTCTTTATTTTCATACAAACAAGTATTTCTGTCAGGAAAAAAGTTTTAAGTTCAACTTCAAATGTCAGGAGATATATTGTTGACATTACTGTTAAAATACACTTCCAATAAAGTGAGTATTGGCAAAACTGGTTGATGTTTTTATGTTGAGGCAGTGGGGAGTGTTATTGGCAGCTTCTGAAAGTAACTAATAAAGTAACTAGTAATCTAACTTAGTTACTTCAAGGTTCAAGGTTCAAGGTTCTTTATTTGTCACATGCATAGTTATACAAGTATAACACACAGTGAAATGTATCCTGACATGCTCCTCGTCATGTGCAAAAAAGGGGGGGTGGGGGGGTAGAGGAAGAACATTATGTATGTATACACATTGGGTGAATGTGCAGTAGTAGCAGCAAGCAGGTGAATTCTGTACATTAATAAGAATAGGCAATCTGACTATTTTACAGAATAGACAATATAAACATATTTAAAATTAAAGGAATTTGAAATGCACATTGTGCCTGGGTTTAGAGTGTCTGGAAGAGAGTCCTGTCTCAGTCAATTATAGATGATGTGAGAGGGCGGGTGTGTGTGTGTTTAGGACCCGGATGGCTTGGGGATAGAAGCTCCTCTTGAGTCTCTCTGACCTTGCCAGGATGATGCGGAACCTTCTACCAGATTGCAGAAGTTGGAACAGTTTGTTGCCGGGATGGGACGGGTCCTTCAGTATCTGCGCTGCTCTAGTCCGGCATCTCCTGGTGTAGGTGTCCTGAAGTGGGGGGAGAGCAATCCTGCAGCAGCGTTCTGCTGTATGGATCACTCTCTGGAGAGCTTTTTGGTCCTTCACACAGCTGTTCCCAAACCACGATGTCATGTTCTGTGTGAGGATGCTCTCCACAGCGCCTGTATAGAAAATCCTGAGGATCTTTGGAGAGACCCTGAACTTCCTGAGTTGTCGTAGGTGATACAGGCGCTGCCTAGCCTTTTTGGTCTGCACCTGAATGTGGGCAGCCCATGTCAGGTCTGAGGAGATGTGGACAATGTTAAGGTTCAAAAGTTGGAGAAAAGGAGTACGGAGGGCTCACAAGCAAATAACAACTCTGGTCCGGAAGATGTGGTCAAAGCAAAGATTTATTGATTACACGCGTGGAGTCCGAAGCTGGGCAAAGTCAGCAATCGAACTGAACTCACGATGATTAAACAAAGGTTTTATATGGGTACAATAACAAAGCCCCCCTCTTTTGCAAAAATAGACAAGGTACAGCTTACGTCACCTAAACCACAAAATGTTCCGTGAACTTTAACATGGTTTAAAGAACATTACGTCTCTTGTCTCGACATCAGTTGCACTTCCTCTGAGTACTTCAGCACAATTCTGCATTTGCAGCAAAAAATACATCTCCACTTCTGCCCTACCAAAATAGATCTGTTATGGTGTGTATGTGTGTGTGTGAGTGTGTGTATGTGTGGGCGCCTGCTGTGTAGGCTATGTATGTGTCATGACCCCGTTTGCACCTTTGCCTCACACTGCTCGTCTTAGCCAGACATAGGCCTGTGCACATACACAGCTAAACTCTGTGTGATTTCTAGGGTAAATGTCACACTCGAACCATTAAGGAAACTTACTCAACAGATATAAGGTATAAATGATAAAAACTTAACTCTTAACTTTAAAGAATATAAGTAATAAAAGATAAAAATCACTCCAGGCGTCTGTAAGCAGGTGTGTTGCCATTCCTTTCAGAGCTCCTGTCCTCCTCACCGTGTATTGGCTGATCCTTAACGCCTGCCAAGAGTTTCTGACCTTCACTTGACCAGGAGCCACAGCTCTTTAATAAGCTCAAATGCAATCATGTGTAAAGATTAAAATCATTTTCATAACAAAAGTTCTCTCTTCTCAGATGTACCAATATGTTTGCTCGTCTCTACTACAGTTCAATCATTGAAAATTACACTGATCAGCATGCTTTGTGGAAATTACAGATTACATCATGGCAAAAGCATTTTCCAGACCTCTCACTCCCCCTTTTGACCTCTGACTGACCAGAGGTCACCATACTTTCAGGTGCTTCACTCCTCGTCCCACACAGCGACTCCCATGTCCATCAAAGGCATCATGGGTATGTGGGCTTCTGCTCCCGAATCCACTGCCTTCGTGATCACCTTTTCTAACAGAGCTCGGGCACAAGGAATGAGACAACAGCCACAAGTCACCAAAATACCCACCAACACAGCTAATGAAAGCATAATGGGAAGTACAAACCCTTTCCACTGTCCGAAGACCGAGGTCATCCAGCCCTCCAGCGGATTCTCAATTCCCGAATGTTCGTGCATGGTCTTAGAGAGCGTTTTCAACCCCTCTAGTGCTCGAGTGACTGACCCGTCTGGAGCCGTGTTATTAGGAATAAAAGTACAGCACTGATCACCGAACATCGCACATACACCGCCTCGTTCTGCTAACAGCATGTCTAAAGCCATTCTATTCTGCACCCCCATCAACGAGGTCGGACCCACTTGCTCCACTAGCCCTTCCATCCCATCTCGAGTAAGGTTAGAGAGTCTCAGCAGATTATAGTGAACATAATTAATTCTATCCACATTCTTGTTAGGGGTCACAGGAAAGAGAGCAGCGATTATTGGAATATTTTCAAACCCGGCGGCTATTTGATCCATAGCTTATACTCATTTGGAACTCCCGGGGCACCCCTATTGAGTCTATCCAGGTCGGCGAGTCCATCCTAGGATCATAAGCATGTGTTCCCTCAGCCCCTCTTTTTCCCAGAACGTGTCTCTTGCGCCTAGCTGTCAGTGTGCGTGTGTCGTGCTTTGGGAATGCCTTCACCCGGTTTCCTATTAACATAAGTGGCGCACCTAGCCTCACCATTGCGCACGTCCCCACGCTTCCCAGAGGAACACGAGCCAAAAGAGTTTTATGTCCGCAATAATAATAAAGCCCACTTCTAGCCCAGGTCCCAATCAAAGTGTTTGCATGACTTACATTGTTTGTGGTTCTCCCTGTTTTGGTAACCGAACACCAACTTGGGTCAATTTCTCCCACCTCATATTTCACGTGATCTGTGGAGAACTTAAAACACGTATAATTATCTTTTTCGGCATAAATGGTCCCGCCTTTGTATGTTTATCGGTTGGGGGAAATAAACTGGACAACACCGTGCAGTTTCCAGTGCTCACCACTCCTCTGGTCAGTTGCAGCATACAGTCATAGCCCCACTGATCCTCTGGATGTAGTGGTGCTGGTTCTGTGAACAAACGTGGTCTAGCCGACGCACAAGCCACACAATTTGACACTTGCTGTTCCTCGGCATTTAATGCCATCCAGTCCAGCCACAGGTTACTGTCACTGAACCCGGTGGCGCGTTCTATCAAATCCTTTGGTTTTAACCTCAGATAATCTACCGTGAGGACTCGCCTGGCTTTTTGGTTCCCGTTCCTCTGGTGCTGCGGTAGACGACACGTTTTCTACTGGCTTGGGTTTTGGGTTGACAAGATTTATCCTAATTACCCCTGTCGGATCTGTTCCCACCATATCTATCCCGATTACCAGGTAAAACACACCTCCCGGACTTTCTGACCTAGGGAGAGCATTCCAAGGACCCAGGAAAGAGTAATGGGGTTCTGAGAAGTGGAAAAATCCTCTGTATTGCTATCCCTTTTAACCCTTCAGGCACTTGCGGCTGCCACCCCACTCCGGTCCATCCTACCACATTTCCCCAACCAGGAATACACCACTGCCCTGCAGTATAAGACCCCAGGACAGCGTGACTTCCCCGACTGGAGTGAGGGCTCCCTCCCCGTGTGCATATGGCAGGGTGACTACAAATCCACACATCATATCCCCTCCAGCTGCTATTTACCCCTTCGCAATCTATCACTTCACATAAGTCAAACATATACGCACTTGTGGACCCTTTAACGTAGTCCAACTCTAGCCCCTTATATCTGCTGAGACACCCATCCTTTATACCCGAGATTTCACGCTGTGTTCTCACCCTTGGCCCCGTTTCGTGAACGATCCCTCTTGTGGTGCTGGAGTGGGCTGGCCTCCGGTCCGGACAGTTCGCTTGGGTTTTTCTGCAAAGTATAAACGAGCAAACATACGGCCATAATTAATATCATCACAGACATCAAACTCACAATAACAAGTAATATTTTAATTTGTGCCCTCTCCTCCTGAGGGTCTAATTCATGGCGTGGCATTTTTCAACGTGTATTTAATGATTAAAAATAAAAGAATACAAAGCGTGGTTTTTTGTGTCTCTTTGCTGCTTGCTTTTTCTCTTTCTCAGCTTTTTCCGGCCACTCAGTTTGTGGTTGCTCCTTTCTGTAGGCGCGGCGACCTCCTCCTCTGCGGTTCTTCTTGCTTCGCCTTCGGGTAGACTACCGATCGATCGGCCCGTTGCACGGGGGAGAGGATTTATTTTGCCTCTTAGATTTGTTGCTCCCCGTGTCCGGTGGCGCCGGGTCCTCGTCCACTAGGCTCTCGTCTGCTGCCGCACACTGCGTCCAATGGAACCAGGTGTCGCCTTTCCCTTTCAGCTGGACCGCTGTAGCCGTCCGCCCTGTCACCTCGTATGGACCTGTCCACCTGGGTTCCTTCCACTTGCGTTTGATGACCTTTAGCCACACCGCCTTGGCGTCCGGGACCTCTCCTTTCTCTCTGGGGTTCTCACACGTCACCTGTTTTGTGAAACTGGACACAAGGGCTTTCAACTCGTTAAAATATTCAGCATGAGACCTGTTCCTTTTCTGGGGCTGCTCGCCGAGACCGCTGTCCAAGGGGCTGGAAACTGTCTCCCGGTCAGCAGCTCGTGACGGGTAAAGCCTGTTGACTGATTCACAGAACATCGTATGGTCATCAAAGCAATGGGGAGTGCAGCTACCCAACTTAACCCTGTTTGTGCGCATATTTTAGCCATCTTATTTTTTAAGTTCAGATTCATTCTTTCTACTTTTCCCTGAGACTGGGGATGATACACTGTCCCAAATTTATGCTGCACTCCCAACATTCTCTCTACTTCTTGCAGATCCTGGTTTTTAAAGTGTGTGCCATTATCTGATCTAATCCTTCGGGGAAACCCGTGTCGCGGAATGTAATGGTTAATCAAACACTTTATTACACTCTTTGCGTCTTCCTTCCGGGTTGGCCAAGCCTCGGGCCAGCCGGTCAAGGCATCAACACACACCAACAAATACCTCACACCACCGGGACCTGTCTCAATCATGTCAGTGAAATCAATAACAATCTCCTCTCCTGGTCTCTCAGGGATCAAAAACTTACCCGGCTCTGGTCTCACTGCTGGTTTGGGATTGTGTGCTCCACAGATTAGACATGTTCTGGCCTTCTCCTGTACCATGTTCCTTAATTCCGGTGCCACCATCGACACAAGTTTTTCTCCATCTGTTTTATACCCACGTGGCCCAGCCCATGAGCTTCACCTACCTTCTGCTTTGCCATTTTAGTCGTCAAAACTGGACGCCCGTCCGGCTCCTCCACAGGCCTTCCTCCTGCCAGGCTCCCCTAGCCTGCCACACCCCTTTTCCTCTGGGGATGCTTCCTTCTGAGCCTGTCTGACCTCCTCCAAGGTGTTGGTGCTCCCCTCTTCTTCTGCCGTTACCTGCACCATTTGTCTCTGTCCTTTGTAGCCTGCGGCCTTTTTGCAGCTTCATCCGCTGTCCGGTTTCCTCTGCCACCGGATTGTCTCCCTGTGAATGTCCTTTGCATTTTACAATACTCACCTCATCTGGATCTTCTAGGGCTTTCTCCAGTTCCTCCATTTCCTTCTTGTGGCAAATCGGTGCGTTGGTTGCAGTTCTGTATCCAGCTCTTTTCCACTGAGCCAGCTCCACCTGTGCGGCTCCAAACGCATATGCTGAGTCAGTGTAAATGTTCACTTTCAGGTTCTTGGCCAACCGCAGCGCTCGGATCAGGGCTATCACTTCAGCTCTCTGGGCTGACTGCTGTCCCTCAATCCTTCCTGCCTCTATTACCTGATACTCCTGCCCTACTCTGCGAACTACAGCATACCCTGCTTTAAGTCCTTCTTCATCTCTGTGGCAGCATCCATCTGTGAACCACTCCTCTGCTCCTGCTATGGGTTCCGCTTTTAGATCCTTTCTCTCTTTCTCTTCAACCTGGGCTTTCTTCACGCAATCATGTGGTTCCCCTGACCCCATTAAATCTGCCATATTAATGCCTTCATGTGTGAATGTCAGGTTAGGTGCATCTAAAACTTTGCTCAACCTCTGTTGTTTCAGTGGGGTCATTGTGAACGCCTGTGAGTTCACATAAGCCACTACACTGTGCGTGGTGAGCACTTTCAGTGGATGTTCCCTTACTATGTGTGCTGTTTTCTGGATGATTTTTTTCGACCCCTGCTGCGTGTCGTGTGCATGTTGGGTGTCTTGCTTCTATTGGGCCCAGTTTTATGCTAACATACATGAGCACATCTCTACTCCCCCCTTTTTTCTGAAACAATACACCATTTACAATGTCATCTGTTTCAGAAACATCCAGGTAGAATGGTTCATCGTAATTTGGCGTGGCCAAATCAGTGGCCCTCGACAAATCCTGCTTCAATGAAATGAACGCGGACTCTGTGGCGGTGTCCAAGCCAACTCAGCCCTCAGGTTTCGAGCGCCGACTTTCTTAATCAGGTCCCTTAAAGGCGGTTTTACCTGCGTAGTTTGGAATGAACTGTCTGCTGTAACCTGTCAACCCTAGAAAAGAAAGCAATTTTTCACCGTGCGTGGTTTGGGATGTGTGAGAATTTGGTCTCTGTGTGTGCTCATTAACCCCACAGATTTGTGTGCAATCACCCGGCCCAGAAAAGTTACCTCCGGTCTCTGGTGGCTTCTTGCAGTGGAAGACTGCAGTCGGACCAGCTGCAGTTTTTCTTTACTGACCTTGAAGCCGCATTCTGCCAGTCGATTCAACACTGCGGCGAGGCTGCCGTTCTAACACCCCACCGCCGCCCCAACGGAAGGAGCTGCGTCAGCCTCTGGTTTGTGCCTGTACTGTGGTTTATTGATGGGTGCATCCGACTTCAGCTCGAAAAGAACAGGTGAACAGGAAGCTAAACCCACATCAGTTGGCCCTCTGGACCACAACGTGTCAGGCAGTTTGGGAAGTTCAGCCACCGCGTCTGGATGATCTGTTTTCTCTCTGCCATGTGTTCTGGAAATTTCTTTGTGTTCTAAAATCACAGCATCATTAGACCAACAAAGTATACGATAAATTTTACATTTAGGAGCATACCAAACATTTGGAATTTTATGTACCTTGCCACCAAGAGTTGTCCAGCGCCCGCTTGACCATTGGCCCTAGTTCTCGTGCCTCATGACCAACATGGACCGTAAAGTAATGTGAGGGGCTGAATCCTCTCCCCCATTGTACCAGGGCAATTGTTCATCCGTTAATTTGACAGCCGCGGCGACACCTTCTGGTCCAATGTAAATATTGTGTGTTTTACATTCCAAGTTTCTCCTCTAGATCACTCTCAAATTGTTCCCTATAGGTGTCGTCTTCTTCCTTATCATAAAAAAGGGTGACGTGGTAAGGATCTCTAGGCTCAGAGTAGACGGCCAAGCTCATTATCCAGGGTCTCCATTGCTGGTATGTTCTCAGAATGCCTTCCTCCACCAGTCGTCCCCAGTATATTTCTGCTGTGGACTGCTCAGGGTCTCTGACCAGATATTGAGTCTTTGAAGGCGATCCCAGGCACGGGAATTCTTTTCCTCCTGGCAGAGAGACCGTCAGGCCGTCTGCCGAACACATAATAGTTGCTCCCAGTTTCACAAGCAGATCCCTGCCCATGAGATTTACAGGCACCTGTGGTGACACCACATATCGGTGTTTCAAAGTCTGTTTTCCCAGCTGCGTCAAAGCTGGATCAGTCAGTGGCAGAGTCATCGGAATCCCGGAGAAACCCACAACACTGACTGTGCTATTTGAAAGCGTTGCACAGTCAGGTGTGTCTCTCAATGTGGAATAAGTTGCTCCAGTGTCCACCAGGAAGGGTAGTTCTGTACCTTCCACGGTCATCGACAGCATGGGTTCTGCCGCACCCACACTGTTCGGTCCCTCCGGGCGGCGTCAGTATTGCTCCCCGTCCCAGCCCCAGTCAGCGACTGGATACTGGGCGACAGGCGCTGCACTGGGATTCGGAGCCTGGTGCGCCCCCCTGTACGCAGCTCCTCCTCTGATGTTTCCGCGTGCCTGGCGTGAGTAGCCCCGCCTCGGGTAGTTATTGGGGCCCTCTGGACAACTTCGAGCCCAGTGCCCCTCTGCTCCACAGATAAAGCAGCTGCCCCAGCTGGCATAGTTGTGTTGAGACCCCGTACTCTGAGCTCTTAACCCACTCCTGCCGGATCCACCACGCCCCCTTTGCGAACCCACGGTCCCCCAACCCCAGCGGGTCTACGTTGCCCTGGTGCATTGGCGGGCCAGCGGTCATCAGGATAGAGATTCGGATCCAAATCCGGCCAGTCAGGCACCGGATCAGCCCCGGGCCTTGCCACCATGATTTTTTTGCTCTGTTCTTTCATTTCCTTTTTCTTACTGTCAATTTTGTCGCGAGCCTCCATCAACTGTAACTTGACAAGCAGAGCCTGTGAATCCTCAAGCTCTTTCTTTTGTTTATTCACCGAATCCTGTTCCTGCTGGAGGCGATGCACCACATGCCTCTCCCACTGCACAGAGTCTGCCACTGCAAAATCTGGATTCTTCTCTAAGTCTGCTGTGACCTGTTTTGGCAGTCCTGCTAGAACGGCGGAACGGAACCACGCCCGACTTTCGCCCTCCTTACCTGGATGAATGCCTGTCTCCATCAACCACTGCTCCTTAGCTTTAGCTAAGAACTCCCCTGGTGTGTCTTTAGGGTCCCAAATTATCTTAGGAATCGTGCCGGTGTTGCGTGTTGGATACTTTTCACGAACAGCATCAAACAGGGCACTTTGGACCTCAGCAAGAGCGAGGTCATTAGCATACGTAGTGGTGCCAGCTACCCCCTCTACATCAGCTAATCCTCCCCCCAGGAGGCAGCGTCCAGCGACCCCGCGGAAATCACCGAGAGCAAGCTCTTCTGCTTCGGTCAGTGTGGTCAGTTTCCTCAGCCAACTAGCCCCTCCTTCTGTAATGGGCGGAAGTTGTTTAACCAATGCTTCCAAATCTCTGATTTTATATGCTCTATACACTGGTTCACCACATGAACCAGACATCAGAGGCATATTCAGTTGTCCCTCCTGTACTCCTCTATCAAAAATTACTCTTCTATTTTTCTTCACCTGTGTCTTTCCCTTTGATGGCCCAAACATTGATCTTCTCCGACCTGGAGGGGCCTGCTTCTGTTTTCCGCCTTCATCCTTTTTTACTTCGCGGTTTCTCAGCCTTATGCTTGGACCTGGGTCTGACTCAACTTCTCCCTCTTCAGCTGCTTCTTCTTCATCGCCATCCTCCTCTTCATCACTCCAGGAGACCCCATCCTCCATTTTATCCTTTGACCAGTCCTTAAGCATTTTCCTCTTCGCCAGTTCCAATGCTTTGAACACCTTCAGCAATGCCTCAGGCTCCTCATACATAGGACCATGCACTTCTCCTTCCCAGCGTTCCCGGTCGGGCATTATTTCTGCTCCACCTGATCTCCTCATCTGGGCCTGTCCTTCCCTCTGCGGACCTGGCGATCCCTTGTGCTTGGGCCGGGCTCCCAGCTCCATCGGGGGCCGCCCCTCCTCTCCGGTGTGCATCCCCTCCTCCTGTCTGTCCTGTCTTAGCTGATCCAACAGGTGTTTCTCGGACGGCGTCAGCATATCACTCCTAATTCCCCTTGGTGGCAAGGTTGGGCCTTCATCTGCAGCTGAGGCCTCCAGTCTCCCACCTTCACTAAAGGGCTGATGCCCCCCTGCTCTTACTTCTTCCTCTTGTCTCCTTATGTGTCCACCAGTGTATTCAACATTCACCACTCCTCCCAGGACTGTTCCTGTTTTTCCTCCAGGCCCGCGCACCTGTCCTCCATCCAAAGTCATCACCGGCATGGCGTAGGGTGGGGGTGGGGCACTTGGCATTAAATTAGCCCATGGGTATATTCTGGGTGTTGAGGGTCTAGCAGTTTCCTCTGTTTTTGTGGTCAAGTTCCTCATTTGCTCCTCCAACTTCTTATTTTCCTCTTTTAGTTGTTTTACTGAAGCCATTATACTCACCATATCCCCTGCTCTGACCGTGTCATCCTCCTTCATCCAAGATTTTGCGGCATTCCACAAAAACAACCACTTAGAGCACTTATCATGCACTTCTCTGAGGTCCTTCATTTCTGCCTTGGTCTTTCTATTCACTGAGTGACCCACAGACTCCTCTTCCAGTTGCTTCAGTTGTTCTTCACATCTTTTCCTTCAGCTTGAAACACAAGCTCAGAGCTATTTCATCACTCAGTTTCTTTTGTTGAGATGTGATGAGCTTACTTACCTCAAGCTCCATAACCTGACATTCTTTTTCAGCCGCTTTTAATGTTCCAGCATTAGCCAGTCGAACAGCTCTCTTCAGCTGTTCAAGCTGAGCCTTCAAGGGCTTATACCCTTTTATTTCACCAGAGGTCGCCCTGTCACCCATTCTGCCACACACTCACTCACCTCCTCCTATGACGTTTTCTAGCTCCGCCTCCTCAGTTACTCTGTTGTACTTCACTTTCGGTTTCCACAACCCGTCTCGCCACTCTGACAGCCGCTTCCTCGTCTTCTCCTGCTTGGTGACACACAGAGTTTAACCCAACTTATCATAAGCCATCCGTGACTTGACCACCCGTTCATCACAACACACTTCATCTGTTCTGACCGGGTTCCACCTTTACACGCCCTCATCCAAGCATGTCAAACTCGGCACCCATCTCTGCCGCTTCCACCAGCGAGACAAGAAACTCCGCCGCGTTAGATGGCACCCACCCCGGGTTATTTTCATTGTCCACCAACTCCATTAATCCCGTAAACAATAGCAAACATTTATTTACATACTCATCCAAATCATCTAACTCAACTGTTGCGGATATGGACACTTCATACGGGCATTCTCCGTTTCTCCATGGCAAACACAGTTAATTTCAAACACCCTTCCACGAGTGAAATATCCACTTTACAGAACGCCTCCAACAGCATTTCGGTTATTTTCCAGCTGATTGTTCCCTATATAACCCTCAAATCCAGATTAACACTCTTCACTTTTAAACCTTATTATTTCAACCCACCAACCCGTTTTTATTTTATGTTATTTTTTGTTTTTTGCTTTTACTGGTAAATTAACACCAACTCCCCTCTATTGTATAACTCTTCTATTCCTAATAAGTCCACTTTATTGCGTGCTCATTTCACTGTGATTTTTCTTTTTTTTTTTTTTTTTTTTCCACTCAATCCTGTACTTTATATCTATTATTCTGTCACGCTTATTAGTGGCTCATGATTGCTTAAGGCTTATGTCTGAACTTGACCACCGAGCGGAGTATCATTCGATCCTAACAGGACGACCACTCCATTTTCTCTGGGTCAAGACAGCTCATTCGTCTTTAACAATTCTCTAGTGATATGTCAGCCTGCTACAGCCCAACATTATTATATGGCCAGGTGCTTAACAAACTCAAATCATCCTATTAAACTTTGTGTACTATATCTTATCTTCACAATTTAATCTCAAAAGGTCATCAATTTTTTTTTTTTTTTTTTTTTTTTATAATCAGTCCTATCACTACAACATGGGCATGAGTGAGTTATACTTAAATGCACCATGTGTTATTATGGACAGTAAAATTTGACCGGGTTTCTCAAAGGTACTTATTTGTTTATTTAAGCCTCAGGTAAAAACACAAGAAAACTCAAACGTCAATATCACCCGTTATGTATTGCCTAAATTAAAACAGCTTTAACTTCAAATCATCCAGCTTTGCATCACAACAACATTCAAAACCCAGCTCATCAATAACATCATTGCAGCAATGAAACAAAACCCCATGTATATCCCCATGCAAACAAAGCAACGTAATATTTACAGTCCGTTAACCATATGTATAAATCATGCTTATGACCGTCACCCGGTCCAGTGGTACTCTATATCAAAGGGACTAAAGGCATGTTGGCAGAACGATAAAAACGCAGTGGCAGCTTCACCTGGGTCTCTTTCGTGTGTCTCGATGTATTTTTCCAAGCACCGGAATATCAGGAAACTACGAAACAGAAAGCTAAATAACTCTAATTGTGACCTCCCTATATCTGCGGATACGGTAAAACCATAATGGTTCTCCGGCGTTTCAGCCCAACAAATGCATCTCATATGAATAACTCTCCCCGTTCGTGAATATTCAATCTGACAAGATCCAGAAACAAACATCCTTTTTTATCTTAAGAAAAATCAAATCACAGTTCATATATTCTATCTCAAAACTCAGCAAAACAGTCATACACTCATGTCAAAAATTAAGACTTTACTCACAAAATGGTAATAAACAAAACCAGCATTTTAAATACACGCATTCAGCAATACATAACAATTTCTATAAACTCCCCAACACTCTAGGGATTTCGCAGCCACGTTCTTTATTAAACAACTGTTCAAACTCCTTCGTGCACTCACGTTAGCAGCCGTTTCATTTACATAGACACAGGTTATGTGAAAATAACTCACAGAGCTGCAGCATTCTCTCCCTCAGTCAAACTCATCACGCACTCACACACTTAAACGGTGACCCTTAAGCTCGGTCACTGATCACACATTCACCACATTTAATTCGACTCTATTTATCTTCTCATAATATGCAAAACCAACCTCTCAGTTACAGACATTTTACCAGAATTTTTCAAACAATAGTTACACATTCAATCCACTCGAAACCGAAAGCGATAGTCACTATGAGCGTCACTGCTCCTCATTTACATAAACACACACCATCTAAAAATAGAAGTCAGCAGGCTGATACAGAGACTCCCTTCAGCCTAAGATTTCTTACCATTATATTATTATCTTACAGAGACGTCCTTATTTTTACAACTGCACAGATTTTTTAGGCCTCTTAGTTCCTATAAATTTCGACAAATTTACCCATAACGGTCCGACCGATAAAAGTCCCTGACTTTTTTGCGACCAATTTTAGCCAGTATTCCGTCCCTGACGGTGGCCCGATTGCTAATACCCTAACCAAATTTATCGTAGCCAAAAAAGCGCAAGTACCGTTTCAAACGGTCAAGTGGTTTAACCACTGGCTTTTCTCAGGATGCCCTGTACCCCACGGTCAAGCCAAACCGAGCTAAGCCTATTCAAAGATAGGTCAACGATGTGCGTCCACATCGAGGAGGGATCGCAACGTCCGGGCTCTGCGCTTCTTAACAGACGCCGCTGTCGTTCTAGAAAAATTTATAATAATTTGAAACAACAATCTACACCCGGAGCCGGATAAGATTGAGGCAGATCTCCCGTTGTGGACATAAGGGACTTGAACCCACGAACTGACCATCACACGTAGATCAAATGACCAACGGGGCTTCACCCCACACAATAATCAAATTCCCTACCACACTAAAATTCTCTCAGTACTGTCCTTTATTAGTCTTCATTATCCTTATTTCAACCGATATGCTCATGAGATTACAATCAGAATCAAATCAAAACAGACATTCATCAGTAACTTTCAGTGAGTAGACTTTCTAATTTTGTTGTGTTCAATCTGACACTTTTGGAAATTCACTTCAACAGGTAGTGTCTTACCTTTTTTTAATTCGCCGGCGAATGTCCCCTCACTTCCACCACTGATTTCCGTCTGTCCGCCTGACCACCTCGGACCCTGTCCAGCGCCTCCCTGGTCTTGTCCTCACTCCAACCACCGGAACGAGCCCCCAAAATGTTAAGGTTCAAAAGTTGGAGAAAAGGAGTACGGAGGGCTCACAAGCAAATAACAACTCTGGTCCGGAAGATGTGGTCAAAGCAAAGATTTATTGATTACGCGTGGAGTTCAAGCTGGGCAAAGTCAGCAATCGAACTGAACTCACGATGATTAAACAAAGGTTTTATATGGGTACAATAACAAAGCCCCCTCTTTTGCAAAAAATAGACAAGGTACAGCTTACGTCACCTAAACCACAAAATGTTCCGTGAACTTTAACATGGTTTAAAGAACATTACGTCTCTTGTCTCGACATCAGTTGCACTTCCTCTGAGTACTTCAGCACAATTCTGCATTTGCAGCAAAAATACATCTCCACTTCTGCCCTACCAAAATAGATCTGTTATGTGTGTGTGTGTGTGTGTGAGTGTGTGTGTGTGTGGGCGCCTGCTGTGTAGGCTATGTATGTGTCATGACCCCGTTTGCACCTTTGCCTCACACTGCTCGTCTTAGCCAGACATAGGCCTGTGCACATACACAGCTAAACTCTGTGTGATTTCTAGGGTAAATGTCACACTCGAACCATTAAGGAAACTTACTCAACAGATATAAGGTATAAATGATAAAAACTTAACTCTTAACTTTAAAGAATATAAGTAATAAAAGATAAAAATCACTCCAGGCGTCTGTAAGCAGGTGTGTTGCCATTCCTTTCAGAGCTCCTGTCCTCCTCACCGTGTATTGGCTGATCCTTAACGCCTGCCAAGAGTTTCTGACCTTCACTTGACCAGGAGCCACAGCTCTTTAATAAGCTCAAATGCAATCATGTGTAAAAGATTAAAATCATTTTCATAACAAAAGTTCTCTCTTCTCAGATGTACCAATATGTTTGCTCGTCTCTACTACAGTTCAATCATTGAAAATTACACTGATCAGCATGCTTTGTGGAAATTACAGATTACATCATGGCAAAAGCATTTTCCAGACCTCTCAACACCAAGATACTTGAAGGACTGCACCCTCTCCACTGGAGCTCCATTGATGATAATGGGCTTGTAGTCTCTGTGCTGACTCCTTCTGAAGTCCACCACCAGCTCCTTGGTCTTGCCGACGTTCAGCTGGAGGTGGTTGTCCTGGCACCATGATGCCAGATTCTTCACTTCGTCCATGTAGGCCGCCTCATCGTTGTTGGAGATGGCACCCAACACCACTGTGTCATCAGCAAACTTCACAATGGTGTTGGAGCCGTGGGTGGCCACACAGTCTGAAGTGTAGAGGGAGTAGAGCAGTGGCGAGAGGACACACCCCTGTGGTGCTCCTGTGTTGATGGTGATGCTGTCGGAGACACACCTGCCCACTCTCACCACCTGAGTTCTGCCAGTGAGGAAGTCCAACACCCATGCACACAGACGGCTGTTGAGTCCCAGATCCCTCAGCTTTGTGAACAGTCTGCTGGGCACTATTGTGTTAAACACTGAACTGTAATCAACAAACAGCATTCTCACATAGTTACCCCGTTTCTTGTCCACGTGGCTGAGGGTGGTGTGCAGGACGTGGGCGATGGCGTCCTCAGTGGATCTGTTGGGTCGGTAGGCGAACTGGAGCGGATCTGTGGTGTCTGGGATGGAGGAGGAGATGATGTTCTTCAGCAGCCTCTCAAACACCTTCATTACTACCGAGGTCAGTGCAACTGGCCGGTAATCATTCAGGGTTGAGGGTTGTTGAGGCTGTTCTTGGGCACAGGGATGATGGTGGATCTTTTGAAGCATGTGGGGACCACAGACTTCGCCAGGGACTGGTTGAAGATGTAAGTGAACACACCTGCTCGCTGGTCAGCACAGCAGCGCAGCAGACGGCCGGTGATGCCGTCTGGCCCCGCCGCTTTCCTTGTGTTCACTCTCCTCAATGCCGCTCGGACGTCATGCTCCGCGATGCTGATCACCGGTCTCTCGCTGATGACGTCATTGTCCTCGGTAGTCAGGCGGTAGATAGCATTAGCCGCCTGGCTAACCTCGAAACGGGCGTAGAACTGGTTCAGCTCATTGGTGAATGCAGAGTCGGCGTTGATCGGCGCAGTGTCCCTGGGTTTGTAGTCCGTAATGGTGCATAGTCCGTGCCACATACTCCGTGTGTCGCCCTGGTGGAAGCGGGACTCCACACGCTCCTGGTACCGGCGTTTGGCATCTCTCACCGCGCGCCGCACGCCGTATGAGGCCGCTTTGTAGGCGCTCATATCGCCAGTGGCAAGACCCGCGTTGTAGGTGGCGGTCCTGGCGTTCACTGCAGCGCAGATCGATCTGTCCATCCATGGTTTCTGGTTTGGGAATGTGGTGACTCTCGCAGTGGGGATAATCTCCTCCGCTAGCATATTGACGAAGCATACTGCTACTTCCGTAAACTCGTTGATGTCGACTGCGCATGCTCTGAACATGTTCCAGTCGACGTCGTTAAGTGCGTCCTGTAGCGTAGCTTCTGATTGGGCAGACCACCGTTTTACCTCCCTCGTGGTTACTTCTTCCCTCCGTATGTTTTGTTTATACTGGGGAATGAGGAAGATGGCGTTGTGGTCAAGACTTCCCAAAAGCCGGGTGTGAGACAGCTTTGTAGCCCTGCTTGTATGGCGTGTAGCAGTGATCCAAAATTCGATCCCCCCTCGTTGGACACGAGACATGCTGGTAAAAGTTTGGCATGACTTGTCTGAGGTTCGCTTTATTAAAATCTCCTGCTACAATGAGGGCTGCGCCCGGGTCCTTGTTTTGAAGCGAACTCAGCACATCATGTAATTCGGACAAAGCCATACCTGTGTCCGCTTGGGGTGGGATGTAGACCACCGTGGCGATGACCGAGGTGAACTCACGGGGCAGATAGAAAGGGCGGCACTTAATGCTCAGGAATTCCAGATGTGGCGAGCAGCTGCTGGAAAGAGTAGAAATGCTCCTGGCATCACACCACTTTCTGTTTACCATGAAACACACTCCTCCACCTTTGGTTTTGTTCGACTCTGCCGTTCTGTCCGCGCGGAGCACAAAGAATGAATCCGACGGAGTTGCGGCCTGGTCCGGCACGGTGGGGGTCAGCCATGTCTCCGTGAAGCACAGAATGTTGCAGTCCCTCATGTCACGTTGGAAGGTGACTCTTGCTCTTAGGTCATCAAGCTTGTTCTCCATGGATTGTACGTTGGCTAGTAGGAAACTGGGCAGTGGGGTGATGCGCCTGCTGTCTCAGTCTGTTCCTAATGCCAGCGCGTTTCCCCCGGCGCTTCTTTGTTGTACGCCTCGGATGAGCGGCCCGTCCTTTGTTGTTCTCCGCGACGCGTAGAATCTCTGGCAGCCAGGATGGGTCAGGTTTAAAAGTGTCCAAGATTAGATGTGCAACCTTGTCACCGATGTTTACAAGTGATATGCTGTCGTATACTATAAGACTAGAGGATTTTGGAATGTAAACCAGAGCAAAAAATAAGTAAAAAACAAGAAAAGTGGATAGTCGGAGCGGAGCGGTCAGGAAGGCGTCTGGACGTGGCCGCACCATCTTAGAATTAGTCAGAGGTCCCATCCTGTAGCAACAGTGATGCCTTGAATATGTCCTGCGGGGTAGAGTAACCAGATGCTATCATCTTGGAATCCACCATAACCTCAACAAGAGCAGAGCAATCGTCAGGTGATATGGTAGTGCAGGAAGATGCATCTCATCAAGATGAGGAAAAGTCACTTCTAGGGGAAAAACCAGGTAGTGACAGGAATTAAGTTAGGAACATACCAGACGAATGGCAAAAATTATATAAATTTTATTTCTTTTGATTTATGTGATCCATACAAATGGGTACCTTTCAGAGTGGAAATGTGAACAAGATGCAACCAGAGCAGCCTGGCTCTACAAGTCCAAGTTACTTTCAAAGTATGAGACCAAAAAAGCAGTAGTCCTGCAAATGGACTTGCGGGAAAGTATTATGGATCAACAGAGATCACTTGTCTCCCTCTACAAAGCCCCAAAGGTAGAGTGGGCGGGCCCTGTCAGCTGCAAACTGGAAGGTATTGTTTCTGTATTGGGAAAACAATAGAAATCCAGTGACTGACTAATCTGAAACTTCATATGTTTTTTTTTCTTCTTCCTTTAGGGGATGTTGCTGTTGGAGAAGGGGTGAGGAGATTCTTCTTCTCAAAGGCAGTTTCTCTAGTACAGTCTGGTTTGCATTTAAATTTTGGTAGGTATGTCATAGTTAGACTGGCCACATGTATAGTGGATTAAATAAGAGAATATTTCATCATGTAAAGAAAATGTGTTTGTTATGTAAATAAGTTAATTGTGTTAAAATTACTGCCTGGATTTCTCATACGCAACATAACCTAGCTGTACTCTTTTCAGGGAACACAGATCGTACAAGACTGTTTGACGGTGAGCCAGAACACTTGACTCCATCCACTTCTCAGACCTTGCTTGAGAGTGACATGTTTTTGGTGGCAGGTAAGAAAGTTATGTACAGAAATAAGAGGAAGAGTAATTTAAAATAATACATGTGCAGCAATAAAGTTAACAGCATTACTTGTGTTACATTATCCTAACTGTAACCATAAAGATGAAAAATAGATTGAATACAGTTACAAAACTGTTTGTTTATACCCCCGTACAATGTTAGGCTAAGTGCATTTACTATGTTTGATCTTAGGAAGAATAATGGGACATTCATTCATTCATGGGGGACCGTGTGTGTCTGGTATAAGTCCTGCAATCGTCCATGTCCTTTTTGGTGGATCACCTGAAACAGCTACAGTTCAGATTGAGGATTGCCCTGATATCCCATCTCGACCTGTAAAGCTGCTGTTGGAGTTGTTTTAAATGCACCTGTGCAAAGTCTTAGTGCCTGATACTGAATATGGTCTAACTTTACCAGAGTTGTGTCTGCTGCTGAGTTATATGCTACACATCCATAATCCAATATCTGACCAACCCAGTGTATATGGCCCTCAAAGACGTCCTATCTACTCCCCACTCCCTCTCAACTAAACACCTCATTATATTCAATACTTTTTTACATTTGTCCACCACTTTCTGAATGTGTGCAGCCCATGTTACCCTTTCATCAAACCGCAATCCAAGAAACTTAAATTTACTCACCCTTTCTAATTCTTGACCGTACAACTTAAGCTTGACATGCTTACCAACTCTTTTCCTTGTAAAGAACATTATCTTGGTCTTATCAACTGAAAACCCCACTTATATGACCACTCTTCAGCTCTTCCAGTTGTTCCCTGCAGTTTCTTTACAATATGCTCTATATTTTTCCCTCTCTTCCATATTGCTCCATCATCAGCAAAAAGCAAACATCCCACCCCTCCCTCTATATCATTAAACACAACATTTATCATCAAAGAAAATAACAAAGGGCTCACTATGCTCCCTTGAGGTGTACCGTTTTCTGATAGCTTCTCAGAGTAAACCTTCCTGATCCTCACGTGTATTTGTCTTCCATTTAAGAAATCCATTATCCACCTGTACATCCGCCCCCTGATGCCCAATGTACTGATTTTAATTAGTAGCCATTCTCTCCACATCATATCGTAAGCTTTTTCCATGTCAAAAAACACTGCAACTACACTGTCTTTATTTATTTGTGCTTTCCTGAGTTCATGTTCCAAATACAATACTGGATCCATTGTATTTCTCCCTCTTCTGAACCCACTTTGATGTTTAGATATATAACCTTTACTTTCTACATAGTATATTAACCTCCTAAGACCTGAACTCGTCCACGGCATGTATTTTTAATTTCTCTTTGATATTTGGGCATATTGGGGCAAAATAAGAGCCACATATGAGGATATTCGTTTAAAATTTTGATAGAACAGTAGCAGCATAATGTCCTCGTAAGTGGATGTCAGGCCCATGTAGAGCAAAATGGAGTATTTTGGTCTAAATAACCCAAAATGTGATGTCCACATATGTGGACGCCAGGTCCTAGGAGGTAAATCTTTCATTTATCACTCGTTCCATTACTTTGCAGACATTCGATGTTAAAGCTATAGGCCTATAATTTCCTGGGTTTGTGTCATCCCTCCCTGGTTTACGTATGGGCACCACCACAGCCTCCTTCCAGCTTTGCGGCAGTTTCCCACCCTCCCAAACTCTGTTATACATCTCTAACAAAAGATCTTTAGCTGACTCACTGAGCTGGTTTAACATGATATAGTATACCTGATCTTTTTTTGGTGTTGATAATTTAGATTTCCGGAGTACTCAATGTAGTTCTGTCTTTGTAAAAGGAATATTTAATGAATCATCTGTATCCTCTACCAGTTCCAATAAGTCTCTATTCTCTGTAATTGTCATTTCTCTTCCTCGTCGCCCTTCCTCACTAACATTGCCTGAACTGTGGATTTTAACAAAAGTTTTTGCCAGCACATTTGCCTTTTCCTCATCTTTTACTGCTGTTACCTCTCCATCCCTCAAGATTGGATAACAATACTCACTTTTCATACCATTCATCCTTCTAATCATTGACCAGATGTTCTGTATTTTTGTCTCCCTCCCCACTGAATTACAAAAACCCCTCCAGAAGTCCCTCTTTGCATTTTTAATGGTTCTTTTTACCTGAGCTTGCAATCTTTTATATTCAATGAAATTCTAAAAAAAACTGTGATTCTTCTTTAATGTCTTAAAAGCCTTTTTTCGATGTTTAATCACTTTATCACACTCCTTCATCCACCAAGGTACAATCTTCGTTTCCCCTCTACCTTCTTTCCTCTTTATCACCCTGCTTGCTGCCTCTAAAACTGCCTTACAAATAGAATAATTTAACTCATCCACCCCCACATTAATATCAACCCTTTGCATTTCTTGATCACTAACTATTCTAAATGTATCCCAATCAGCATCACTAAAACACCACTTCTTCACCCCTCTTATTTCCTCTTTCTCTATTCTCAACTCAATCTCTGTCATTATAGGATAATGGTCACTGCCTGCAGTTGTCTCTTTCAGTACCTGCCATGAACAATATATTTAAATGTGTTCCTAAAGTTACAACTCTATATTGGATCCCTTGTTTCACAAATGTTGCACATCCTCCTCCATTACCCTCCTTTCTATCTCTGCGGACACTAATATAACCTTTAATAACAAAATCTGAAGTAGGTTTGAGCCAGGTCTCTTGAATACAGATGATGTCTGGTTTCTTTTTGCATTTTTTGATGAATCCTTTAAATTCTTGTCCATTTGCAATCAAACTTCTGGCGTTCCACTGTAAAATAATCAGATTATACTCTCCCCTGGTCCTCCTGCTTTCCCCTCCGATCCATTTTTTTTATTGATATGTTCCCAAGATATATCTTTAATGCCAAAGAACCTCTCTGCTCCTTTCACTTCTTCCTTACTTCACACCCCCCATAACTCACCATGTGCTGCCCCCCACAGCTGCATTTATCTTGAACACTATCCCCACATTTGTCATATCGGTGGTTCCCTCCACACTTGGGGCACCTCTGTTTCCCTTTGCAAACTGCAGCAATGTGTCCGTATCTTTGGCATTTATAGCACCTGAGGGGCAGTGGCACGTATCGTCTAACAGGAAAGCTCATGCAACCTATTTTAACTCTCTGTGGCAGGACTGCCTCCTGAAATTCCAATAATACTGACAAACTATTCTCCCTCTCCCCCCTATTTTTTTTTAACAGTCTTTTTACTTTGCTGACCTCACCACCATTAATACATCACTTGAGCTTCTCCAGGTCCTCTTCTACAGGGATACCTGTAATCACTCCCCGTGTCACTTTATTTTCTCCTAAGATCTTTTTGTCTCCTACAGTCTTCTTACAAATGCTTTCAGCATTGAACACTTTATTTTTTTGTTCTTCTGTCTTAACCGCTATTAGTAAGTTTCCACCCCTGAGAATTTTAGCCAGCTGAACTTCTCCAAACTTCTTTTCAGTTCTCTAGACAACGCTATCAGGCTTAGCTGCACATCCTCATCTTCCTTCCTGAACTTTAGAATTATTTTGAATTCCTCCCTCACCGTTTTCCTCCAGACAACCCTGGATCCCTCTTCCGAACTGTTCTCCTCCAAGCTCCTCAAACATCAGATATGTATCGGATTCAGTACCACATGCGAAAGTGAACTAGGTCGGATATGAAAATATCAGATTTGTGCCGTTAAAACTGTCATACCATGATCGGATATGGGTCGCATAGGGTCAAAAAAGTTGGATTTGATGCGCTTTCGCCTGCAGTGTGAATGTAGCCTTAGTCTTGCTGTTCAGCGGTGGCTCAATACCATTGTATGTTTGTGTCCTTTGTCAATATATATGCATCTTTGTATGGAGTGGATCAGCCAGTTCAGAGTATCAGAGCATCAAACACAAATGTATCTGATTTTTCTATATTTATGAATATAGTCTCTAAAAATGTAGTAAATCAACAAAGTCTTAATTTACACTGATGCATTTTAAGTAACATTTAAAATTCTGCAAATTGGATCCACTGTGTTATTCTGAGATTTTGATATCACAAAAAGTCCCAAGACATCAAAATCAAAAGTTTTACATTACACATAAATTATTTAATTATTTAAATGTGATGCACTGTAATATTTTCAGTTTTCATATCAGCTGAAAAAATGATACAAACAGTGAATTATTTTGTTGAGTTTGTTTGTTTCAGAGTCAGAGAGCCGTGTCTCTCTACAGTCAGAGGTTTTTGTACGGCGGCTCAATGAGTTTGTATCACTGTGGTACACGTTCGGTGGAGGAACCAGACTGGATGTTGGAAGTAAGTCAGACTTAAAGCCATTTTTAAAATGTATTTTTCTTTTCTTCCATTTCATTTAATATGAAAGGCTAGGAAACTTTTTGTGTAACTGATAAATTATTTTAGACATTAATTTTGTCCTAAGAAACAAAGTCAGCTTTGGAAATGTATATTCAGAAACTCAATTTCTAATAAAAATCGGGGCTGTTTCATAGCATTAATTATTATTTCTGGTTCTGATGATGAAGTTGTATTTTGAGGGCTTGTAGGTTTAGTTCAGTCTGACAGAGTCAGAGAGCCGTGTCTCTCTACAGTCAGAGGTTTTTGTACGGCGCCTCAATGAGTTTGTATCACTGTGGTGGACTTTTGGTGGAGGAACCAGACTGGATGTTGGAAGTAAGTTAATTAAACTGTGTTTGCCATTAAATATTTTATGATTTTATTTCAGACCTACTTGTTAAGCTGCTTAGATGAAAGAAAAGTATTTTTTTATTTAAAATAATTTTATTTTTGATGTTTGTCTTGTTTACTGGACTAATTCAGATGAGCTCTGCAAGTTTCTCTTGTTTAATCTACATTTCTGTCATAGTAAAATATATGTAGACAAGAGTAAACTTCATCTTATGATTAGTTTGTAAATTTCCACCACATCAGCTGCTGTTTGGATGAGTTCAAGTTTGCTTTCTGATGTTTTTATCGTGTCAGATGTTTCAGATTTAGTTTGAAATCATGTGAGCTGTTCAATAACATTTCAAATCTATATGAATGAGTAGCTGCTCTGTGCTTGTGTCCACTCATTTCTTCAGTCGTCCATGATTTAGACTTCTAATCATTTTAAAGCCAAACTTCTGCTGTAAATGTTTCCACATCTGCTTCTTTTTATTTCCAGTGTAGTTTGAACATATTTCAGGTCAAACTGTGTGATGATTCTCTCTGTGCTGATATGCATGAGAGGTTTCTTAAAGGAAGTGAAACAATGTGTGAGTTAATGACTGGTGGAGCAGAAAAACACCTGACAGAAACTTCTTAACGGAGAAATTCAAATTGTGGTTCCTGTCCTCTAAGCTGATTGGTGTTTCCTAGGTGATACCCGCCCCGCCCTGAAGGTGCTGGGTCCCTCCAACAAGGAGCTGGAGAATGGGAAGGCCACGCTCATGTGTGTGGCCAACAAGGGCTTCCCCTCAGACTGGAGTCTGTCCTGGAAGACGAGCGACAGCAGTGGCAGCAGCAGCATCAGAGGGGAGGAGAGCAGGACTCCTGGAGTGCTGCAGAATGACGGCCTCTACAGCTGGAGCAGCACCCTGACGCTCACTGCAGACCAGTGGGGGAAGGTGGGCTCTGTGACCTGTGAGGCCACCCAGGGCTCCCAGACTCTGGTCTCAGAGATACTGAGGAGAGACCAGTGTTCCCAGTCCTGATGTCAGTCACTGAGTCTTTGATGCTGTTTTTCTTCTGCGTCTTTGAGTCTTCTTCTTGGCAGATTGAAAAAAAAAAAAACCCATCAAACAGTCATGTTTCCATCTCATAATGACAAAAATCATAGCAACAATCTCCTCTAGTTTCATCCTTTTGTGTCTGTTGTAAAGCTGATATTTCAAACTCTTAAAAGAATAAAAATGTAACGAGAAAACATTTTCTTTGACTCTGTGAATTTAATAAATGCACATTCAAGAAAGAAAACATTTGTATAACATATTTAGCCAGAACACACCAAGTGTGATATATTAATATATTACACGTTACACTGTAATATATTCTTTCACCTACATTTAATATTTTCTATAAGATGTTAAGCCAGTGTCATCCATAGATTATCTGTGTGCTCTTCATAATTTCAATTCTCAAAGCTGTTTTTTCACCTGCATTTCATTCTGACAATGTACAAGAAAAAAAATCTGAATATTTCAAATTAAAGAGCAGCGTGTCATCTGTATGTTTCAGGAGAAATCATTTAAATGAAGTTTAAAGTTTAAGAAAGCTTCAGATCCAGTTCCACTAAAGCGACACCCTACAGGCTGACGGCTGAAGCTAAATAAATTCAAGGTTCAAGGTTCAAGGTTTATTTATTCGTCACATGCATAGTTATACAGGTATAACACACAGTGAAATGTAACCTGACATGCTCCTCGACTTTTGCAAGGGGGGTGGGGGCATTATATATAATATATACATTAGGTGAATGTGCAGTAGTAGCATGTATGGAGCAAGCAGGTGAATTCTGTACATTAAAAAAATTAACATTCTCTGTTGTTTTGAAGGTAACTGTGAATGTGTGTGCTAATACTTCTTTTTACTGAATGTAAAAAAAAAAAAAAACACGTAAAAGAATACAACCATTACTGAATGCTCTAATTCATTGAGAGATTTGAATGCTAATCAAAAAAAAAAAGGTTGCAGGAGAAAGATGATCAACATCCAAACATTAGAGGATCATTTCTTTAACATGGAGAACAGATGGAAGAAGGTCAGTGCTGCTTGTTTCAGAGTTTCTCCATCATAGCAGAACATCATTGTGGTGAACCTGGCTGCATGCTGAAGCAAAGTTTTCACAGAGAGTCTCACCCTGAACAAGGAGCCCTAGGGTGGCCAGCAGTAGAGTCAGTGACATCATCATTGTGCTGCTGGTGTGTGAGTGGCTCTGAAAGGCCTGGACAGCCACTGATTAAATATCGGGAGAGTCCAGATATTTACTTTTGGGGAAGCGTTGCTGTGTGATGGTCGTCTTCCAGATGTGTGATGTGTGATATACCAGAGGTGCATATTTTATTGCATTTTTCAACTTTTGCAGATAATTTTTTTGTTATTGTTATTAAGTTATTGAATTTCTGTATGAAGAGTTTAAAGAGAGTTTAACAATAGAGTGAGTTTGTGTGTGTGTGTGTGTGCGTGTGTGTGTGTGTGTGTGTGTGTGTGTATGAAAATAAAGAATTCTGGACTCTTGAGGATACAAAACAAGTTCATGCTTGATGATAAAAACAACACATTCTAGTGTCTCATTAATAAATGTGAGGAAAACCAAAAACACTGCCTGAAATCAACCTGCATCATTTTCTATTCAAAAGGTTGTAATGAATGACTGAACTTTGCTGGAAATCATGTATGTGAAAGGTCGTAGAGAGAGCAGCAGGGCGTGGCCTAAAATAGGGTGATGTAATGTCCTATGATGTGGACATGAAGGAGAGGAGGAGAGAGAAGAAGAACATATATAAAAACCTCCATGCAGGCGGAATAAGTAGTTCTGCCTCTAGTTTCCTGTGATGGGTAGAGAACATCTCTCTGTATGTTCACGCCTTCAGTGGAAGCAGGGTGGACATTCAGAGGACCAGAGCATTTAGAGCTGGGCGAGTCTCCTCAAGCCAGACTTCGTATATTGGGGCCGACTGGTCGAATCTACATTGTAATGATTGTAGTGAGCTGTTTCTTCCGAAATCAGTTGCTCCTTTGACAAAAAATGGCAACCAAGCGTGTCGTACAGTCGGAGAGTGGGTTGTTGGGCTCCACTTTAATGCTCTTTATTCTGACATTCTCTTTTTCGCTATTTTATGCTCTGATTTACATATTACAGCAAACTTTTAGCACTCCTCAGGATGATTCCAAGCAAAGAAAACCAGTCCGCAAGAAGTCGCTAGTTCAACAAAAGGCCTGTATGCTTTTATATTGCTGTTTGCTGTTATTATTTCCTAGTGGATCATGGTTAAAATCAGCAGAGGACATGACTACATCAACGTTTGAAGGGTCAATGGGCCCAATCGCTGATAACCAGACAAAACTACATCTGTTTGGTCATGGATATTTGGCGTTATATTCCATCTTTACTCCAATGAGAAGGATCAAAAATGAGAAAATAAAGAATACCTCGCAATCCTCAAAACACCATCACAAGGGGCGTGTGCTGCAAACTTTGTTTATATTATTACTATTAGCTGGGGATATACATTTAAATCCCGGTCCATCGGTGTTTGAACAGAGAGGAGACCTTGCCTCGACGCCGGTGTTCGGGGCTCGGCCGGTGTGTGTTCCGGAGACGCCGGTTTTTGAGGCGCAGCCGTTGTGTGTTACGGAGATGCAGGAGCCCTCAGCTGTGATCAGTGCATTTGGGAAGGAACTAGAGCACCTGTTCGAAGGGCACGATCCGAGCCAGGAACAAGCAGCGTTTTCTACTGATTATCTAAAGACACTTCAACCAGATTCTGTAATGCATCGTAATGGTGAGTCCCATCGTTTGAATGCAGAGACAGTCACAGAATTGAAGGCTGGGACGAAAATGGAACATGCTGTCGTGCTCAATGAAAAATCTACCATGGCTTTCCAAGAAACAAGGGGGGTTCTGATTTTCATTAAAGAAAAGTACAAATGTAGTGAAATACAAATGAATACTCCTCTTGAATGTTTAGCTTTACAGGTGATTCTTTCCCCCCAAATGTGTTTTAATATTGTTGTCCTATATAACCCGCCATCACATAGTGTCTCATTTTATAATCAGTTACAAGATGCAGTAAAAGAATTGAATTGTTGTAGAGAAACAATATTTTATGGTGACTATGGTAACATCAACTGGCTGGATAAAACTAATAACCAAAAATTAAAAATTATTATGTCAAAATTTCAATTTAAGCAAATAATTAAAGGACCCACAAGAGTCACCAAAAATAGTAGAACTCTAATTGATATGGTATTCACTAATAAAATAGATCGGATAACAAAAACATATAACTTATTAACTGGTCTGTCTGATCATAATATGATTTTAACTGTTAGGAAATTGACTAAAAAACGATTGCAGTATTATAGTACAAACAGCCCTGACCATGTAAAGCCATTTATTCCCAAGTCTGAAATTGTAAAGCTTGAACAGGAGCTTGCGAATTGCAACTGGGATCATCTTATAAAATCAGATGATTTGGAGTTGTGTTGCAATTCCATGACTAGCTGCCTGACTGAAGTAATATCTAAATATACCAAAAGTATCAAATTTAAGCAAAGGAATCAAAATCTACCATGGTTAAATAGTGAAATACATAAACTTATGAAAAGACGAGATTTGGCGTTAAAAACAGCCTTAACTACTAAAGGTAATACGGATTATATGATCTATAAAGGCCTAAGAAATAAAGTAGTCATGGAATTGCGTAAAGCTAAGGCTTTATATTACACTCATATTATAGAAAAAAGCTAAAGGTCATAATGTCTCCCTTTGGAAGCATTTAAACGATTTAATTAACACATCATCTAGCAGGAAGGAAATTGAGCAAGTCAATATAAATGGCACAATTATTATAGACAAGGGTTTGTTAGGGTTCAATGTTGAGAGAAGAATCCATAAAAACCACAGATCCAGGCGTGTGCAATTTAGACGGCATTTTAATGAACACATGTGTGAGTTCAACAACCCAATCAGTGTTGAACTGTCTTTCTCATATTCAGACAACTGTTTTATGGGGTTAAGAATTGTACAGCCCCCTTTTCTGTTACTAGGCAGAAATACGTCACACCAAAACCACAATGACTTTTAACATAGAACATCATCTTCGTGTCTACGGCTGATGCTTCCTGTCAGCCCGCCTTCGCTGTCGCTTATCTCCCTGGAACATCAGGTGCACTTCCTGTAGAAAATGTCACTCATACAGGCACAACTTTGCAGTCTAAAACTCATTTAGTAGGTAAGAGTTTATATCTGTGTGTGTGTCTCGTCTATCTGTGGGTGCAAAAGCACGTAACTTCCTGTCCCTGCAGTCAGCTTCTCCCCCACTGAAGACTATGTGTAAGAATATAAAACATTCAAAAACCTTTAAATTTTAGAACAACCTGTAATAAACATGTTAATATTTGATTATAATAACCCCTGTAATACAAATTATAACCTAATGCCAGCACTTCAATAAATGCTTGGATGAAATGATAATTAATGCAATGATAAAGATGATGGTTATGAACAGTAACCCTAAAATAATTCCTATAATCCTACACTCCCCTCTCTTGACCTCTTGACCACAAGAGGTCACCATACACTTATAACCTTACTCTGACCCTCTCTAGAAATGCCAGCTCCCCCTAAGAACACTCCATGGGTAAAGTCAGGTTCGTCCTTGGTCCCTCTCTCGTGGAAATCTCCTCCTGTAAAGGATAGAAAACACTTTCTCCCTACTTTATTCAAACCTGATTCCAGCTAATATTACTCAAAACATGAACCTAATTTTGTATTTGGTTTTTTGACTTTTGTTTTTATATCTCACTCAACCGTACTCAGCATTTGTGAACCTCTGAAAGCGTTGTCTTTAAGAGGATCAAAGGAAGCACGTCTCTGCATGTGCTTCCTATTGCTCCTTATCTGATCATCAACATCCTGTGCACAAACTGTCGCTGCTGCTGCAAGTTCCCCTCACCTAAAGTCACCTATCACAAGAAAATGTATCAAGGAAATCATCATAACGGCTTATTCTACTAAAAGGATAAAAAACAACCACTTTAATCATTACATGTAAACACATAGTTAATTGCTCCTAAATAAACTTCATCATAGCTAAAAGCTGAACTCTAACTGTATTTTGAACTCCCATTTCCTAGGTGATAACCTGTTTGAATCTATCATTTTATTTCATTTTGCTGCTTTTAATGTAATGGTACATTCTAATTATATTTTATCAGTCATTATATTTTATCAGTTTTAACCAAAATACATAAGCTTTTCCCCCCTTGGACCTGGTTTAAAGCAAAAACTTGATCCCTTCAACAAGTATTTGTTATTCTGTAACTGCTTTTTATGTAATAGGACTAATTTAGAGCTGCATGTGTTATCTCCATATTTTACATGTCACCCAATTTAGTTACAAACGAAACTCCTATTCAGTTAAATGCTAAATGGATTTCAGGCCTTTTGCCTGGAATCAATACTGTCAGGTCTTAATGAACTCTATATGTCTGTAAGCGTGTGCAATCCTTCAATAACTCAGGTCATTCTCACAGTAGATTGGCTAATCATAACGTTAACCAAAAGTTTATGACCCTCAAGAGACGACTCTCTGAGCCACAACTCCGTCAAAGGCACAAAAATGCAATGTGTATGAAAAATCATTTCTACATATATAATCTCCAATATTATTCATTCGAGTCCATACCACTCTTAACATCCTCATAAAAAGCTCTCCTCTACCCTAAAAATAAAAAAGAAATCCCACATTTTCTACTCATAAAATGTTCACTATTTTCCCCCAAAGCATATCCTTTATTCCCACAGTTTCCCCTTTAAATTTGGTGTACAACTTCTTATTAACCCCAGCAATTTATCTTCTAAACAGAATTCGGTTCATTTTACTCCTTTCTTTAGAATTAACAATCTCTGCCTCAGTTTTACCATCTCTAAATTATCAAACAACCCCGATCATTATAAAATCCTAGTAAAACCCCTTTCAAATTAAACAAATTAAATCTTAAATCCTCTCTTTTTTTTTTGACACATCTCATGTGGCAAAAACTCAACATCTTCACCCAAGCTTAACAAATCAAAAGGAAAAAGGTTAGTCATTTCATTTCTCAGAACAGCTCAGCAATTCTCCTCTCCGGTGTTTTGCTTCAGCCCTGAAAACCTGTGTTTAAGGAACAAAATCAATTTAATCATCATGTCAAATCTCCTCAAAATCGTTGCTCCATGCAAAGTCTGGATCCTTGGAATTTCCTGGAAACAAAACCTTTACTCAACTCTCCCCCTATATGATCCAATCTGTGTCATGACACAAAATAAACTTAAACAGAACAGTTATTAATCATGTGTTACCTCAGTTAATGGTAACTTAAGTTACATCAATGTTTCCCTTTTAGCATTTTATAATGTATCAATATGGTCTAACCCAAATCAACAAAGCAGAAATTCACTCAAAGGAACATCAGCATCCCCAGATTTAAGTCTTCCACTTCTCCTGTTTGTCAACCTTTTATTTATTTCCCCCCTTGGTCCAACCACTCACATTCACTCCCATGCATTCACACATGATATTTTTTGCTGATACTGCAGCCTTCTGCGCACGTCATCAGATGCTCCACATCAGCAAAATGAGCTCAATCCTTTGTTTTATTTCGTTTTCCTTTTTAGGAAAATAGTTCGCTATACTTTTGACTGGATCGAATCGATCAATCCATTTTTAGACAGAGACTCGCCGCTGATCAGTCTCTGATTGTAATCAATTATAATTCTGTAAAGCCCACCTGATTTTCGTACTTGGTAATTTTGTCAACGCCGTCCGTTCACTCTCTTCCAGGCCTGCTTAAAACAAAAATGAAAAAAGAGAGCTGATTATTAGCTCATCAAAGTACAAAACAAAATCACCTGACAGGTTTTCTCTAAGTGCACTGTTACAAAAACTATGGGCCCCTTTAGACATGTCCATGTTTATCAAAACTCCCTCTCTTGAAATAAAAACAACAGCCTCAAAAATCTAAAACAATCTTAAATTTCACCCATTCAACACACGAAAACCTCGCCAAAAGCTACACCGTTTCAGTACACCACAATAACCCGGTTAAGCACATTACCATACTCAGATTCAGCCTAACACCTTACAACAATGTGTCAACACTAATTTATAAACCTCCTAATCAAATTTGCACCTCTGAACAATCTACCCCTCCTTTAAGGCCTCAATCACACACACACAGCAAGCTCCTCTGTCCACATTCACACGAGCTCTCAAACTTTTTCCATACTCAGCCATATCTCAACAATTTAACTTGGCAAAAGAAATACATGTTTAAACTTTATCACATTATTGAATGATTTTCATTTTCTTTCTATACTAATCACTTACTTTGATCAATCAGTGCAAGAGCACTCCTGAGTCACTCCTCTTTTGTTTTGTTTTTTTCCATAACTCACTCCCTTGTCATACAGCTTCGTTTGAGTTATTCCACCACAACTCTATTTTATCCAAGTGTGTTTTAAGTGTATTTTCTTCAACATTCACACCATTTTAACCCCCATGAAATTAGCAGGCTGATTTAATTACATATGTTTGTGTTCTTAGCCAGGTTTTAATCACTATCCATGCATTACTCTTCATGAGCTCATCTCTGTAAGGTTAGTGCATTTTCTGTTTGTGTGTGTTATTTTTATAAATGTTTCTTTATGATCTTTGTGATCTTGTAAATGTTTCTTTTGCAGTGTTTCAAACTCCTTTTGACAGGGTGTGTTTTCTCTCTTTGGCTCATCACTGGTCATTGTTAATGACATTCCCCTCCGCCTGTGCCCAGTGGCCTTACCTGTTAAATCCGTCTCCTCCAGTGACTCCAAGGTCACTCCGGGACTTAGGTTCGAGCAATCGTGACTGCGCCTTGCCTTAGGTTGTCCCAGGGTTTCGAGGTGGGATCTTACCCGTCATGGGCTGTCCAGCCTTCCATGCCCGCCTACTACAGGGGCCAACTGGGCAAGGGTGTTATCAGACCTAGGGGACACACTGGTTCTGGAAATTAAAGGAGTGTAAACTGCTTTCTATATTAAACTTTCCAACAATAATTTCACATGTAACAGTTTGTGTACGTGCGTTTTCAATTCATTAATGTAATTGTTAGTTCATGTATTTATTTCTCTCGGTCTGTCTCTTTTCTAAAACCTGTAATTAATATAATTTTATTACTTTATTACTTTTTCTTAAAACATACATTCGCTTCATCATCTTAGAATTTAACTCTGTCTATTTCTCTGGGTGCTCCCCTGACATCATCAGTCACACACACCTTCCTCTCACACACCCCCCTTTTTCAGTCTCTCAGACAAATCACGCAGAGTCACTCAAATCAAATACTGACAGCATTCACACAGTTAAAATCACTCAAAATACGCTTTCATACGAGTATTTTGGACATGCCTTCCATAATCAGAAATTGCAAGTCAAAAAGAAAAAGAAAAAGAAAACTGAAACCTCTCATCGTCTCGCAGCTTCTCCCCACACACACATAACTGAAAAATAAACCACACCAACATTTATGGCTCACGAAATATACATCTATCAAAATTCAGTCATTTACTATACATCCACACTAATATATTCACACTGTATTTACACTCTCATAATAAGCAAAACCAACCTCTTATATACAGGCATTTAGCAAAAAGCTCAGTCCTCTCGAAAACTGAAACCACCTCTCTCTGCGGCGTCACTGCTGCTCATTTGCATTTACACACACAATCAGTGCACATCCGGCTGTGCATGACTAACACAAAGACTGATCTCACTCATAGATCTCATATTTTATATTACAGACGTCTTAAATTACAACTGCACAGATTTTTTAGGCCTTGTCGCTCCTACAAATTTCGAAAATTTTCCATAACCGACTCGAACGGGCAAACCTTCAGGTTTTTTGCGACCAATTTAACAGACCAGACTCGAACTGCTCTGTCCAGATTTCTAGCCCTAACTTAATTTACCGGTAGCCAAAAAAGCGCAAGTAGGAGACTCTAACTCCTAGCAATTTTGAAGATTCCCCAGTCCTTCCCGGCTCGTCGTGCCGTACTAACCCTACTCTTCAGGGTAGGTCAAGGATAAACGTCTTTATCCAGGAGGGAGCGTTACCTCCGAGAAAATGCGCTTCTTAACAGACGCCGCTGTCGTCCTAGAAAAATTTATAATAATTTGAAACAACAATCTACACCGAAGCAGGATTAAGATTGAGGACAATCCTCAACAGTTTTAGAGATTCCCCAGTCCTCTTCGGATGTTGCCCGAAACTATCCCTACTCTTCAGGGTAGGTGAAGGATAAACGTCTTTACCCAGCAGGGAGCGTCACCTCCGAGAAACTTCTTCAGGATTGTATAACCAATGGGACTCTAACCCACAGATTGACCAAATTCCCTATCACTCTAAGTTCACTTATTACTTACTTATTCTCATTACTCAGTACTGTCACTTATACTTCATTATCATTACTTCACCGGTAAACTTCATGAAAACTTCACCAAAATTAAAAACAGACATTCACCAGTAATTTTCAGTGAGTAGACTTTAATTTGACATGTCCAATCTAGCACATTTTGGAAAATTCAACAGGTATGTGCCTTACCTTGTTTAAGCCGGCTTGTCTCTCACTTCAGACCACTGACTCGTATCTGCCCATCTAATCACCACAGACCCTGGATCTCTCCAAAACCCCAACATTCCCTCTCTCTCACCGGAACGAGCCCCCAAATGTTAGGGTTCAATGTTGAGAGAAGAATCCATAAAAACCACAGATCCAGGCGTGTGCAATTTAGACGGCATTTTAATGAACACATGTGTGAGTTCAACAACCCAATCAGTGTTGAACTGTCTTTCTCATATTCAGACAACTGTTTTATGGGGTTAAGAATTGTACAGCCCCCTTTTCTGTTACTAGGCAGAAATACGTCACACCAAAACCACAATGACTTTTAACATAGAACATCATCTTCGTGTCTACGGCTGATGCTTCCTGTCAGCCCGCCTTCGCTGTCGCTTATCTCCCTGGAACATCAGGTGCACTTCCTGTAGAAAATGTCACTCATACAGGCACAACTTTGCAGTCTAAAACTCATTTAGTAGGTAAGAGTTTATATCTGTGTGTGTGTCTCGTCTATCTGTGGGTGCAAAAGCACGTAACTTCCTGTCCCTGCAGTCAGCTTCTCCCCCACTGAAGACTATGTGTAAGAATATAAAACATTCAAAAACCTTTAAATTTTAGAACAACCTGTAATAAACATGTTAATATTTGATTATAATAACCCCTGTAATACAAATTATAACCTAATGCCAGCACTTCAATAAATGCTTGGATGAAATGATAATTAATGCAATGATAAAGATGATGGTTATGAACAGTAACCCTAAAATAATTCCTATAATCCTACAGGTTCCATGGCATACGAATTTAACAAATATTTTATACAATCTGTAGAAGAATTAATGCAAAGTTTCAGCTCTCCAGTGGTCACTATTAAAAACAGACCTATCGATTCATCAGACTCGTTTTTTATTGAAGAGGTTAATGAAGCAGAGGTCACAGAGGTTATTGAGAAATTATCAGATTCTAGGGCAAAGGATATTTATGGCTTGGACACTTGTTTTATTAAAAAATATAGAGATTTCTTGACAAAACCTTTAACACATCTTATAAATTTATCAATAAGAAATAGGACATTCCCAACTGACTGGAAAAGGGCTGTAGTTACTCCAGTCTTTAAAGGAGGCGAGCGTGATTTGATATGTAATTATCGTCCAATTTCCATACTCCCTGTTCTTTCGAAGGTGCTTGAGAAGGTTGTGGCAGCACAGTTAATTGATTATTTAGAGATTAATTGACTGCTTCATCCAATGCAGTTTGGTTTTAGACCAAAATTTTCCACAGAAATGGCAAATTGCTATTTTGTTGAAAATATTAAGGGTAATCTGGATAATGGTAATGTTGTGGGTGCAGTGTTCCTTGACCTAAAAAAGGCTTTTGACACTGTCAATCATGACATACTTCTTTCTAAGTTGATAAAATTTGACTTTTCAAAGCAAGCAGTTGACTGGTTTGAGTCCTATCTCTACAAAAGAGAACAGTGTGTGAGGGTTGATAAAGAAAAGTCATCCATGTTGGAAAACAGAATCGGTATTCCTCAAGGATCTGTTCTTGGCCCATTGCTATTTAGTTTGTTTATAAATGATTTGCCTACCAGCTGCCCAAAAGCCAACTGCCAACTTTATGGAGATGATGCAGTTATACACGTACCAGCTAAGTCACCTGGTGAAGCAGCAGACACCTTAACGGTACATCTAAATGGTGTCCAAAAATGGCTGGAACAAAATCATCTTGTACTGAATTTAAAAAAAAACTGTTTCTATGTGTTTTTCGATTAGGAAACGAAATTCATCTGATGATTTTAAAATCAACCTAGGGAACGAAGAAATAAAGGAGGTCAAAGATTTTAAGTTTTTAGGAATAATCTTAGATTCACATCTTAAATTTGTCAAGCACGTAAAGAAGATTTCTAAGACGGTCAAGGCTAATCTGAATTGTTTTAAGTTAATTCGGCACTATATACCCACTTCAGCAGCTCAGTTATTTATGCATTCTATGATATTTTCGCATTTTTCATATTGTATGACAGTTTGGACTCAAGCAGCACCATCTACAATTCAGCCTGTGGTATCCTTATATAATCAAACCTTAAAGATAATGGATAAAAAATCGGTTCGGTGGCATCATTGTCACATTTTACAGAAATATAACTTACTTAGTTTTAAGAGTTTTAATCATTGGTGTTATCTTAAATTAGTTTTTAAATGTATAAATAGGATGGCCCCAGAGTGTCTCAATAGATACATTCAGAGACAAGACAGTAATCGTGTTACTAGGAGTAAGGTGAACGGCAACTGCAAGATATTATATCGCAGATCTACATTCGGTCAGTCAGTTTTTTTCTATAAAGGCCTGCCATCTGTGGAACACACTTCCAACCGATATCAAACTGATTACAGACATTAGATCCTTTACATTGAAGGTTAAAGTGTGGTTAAAGGGAAACCAAAGTTGTAGTCATTTTATCTGATGATTTTAATTTTATTTTAAATTATTGTCTATTAATTGTAATTGCAGTTATGATGTAATTTGGTTTTATGAAAATGTATGTTTCATTGTAATATGTATTTATTTAGATTGTAAGCCCAACAAGGGACAATTGTTGAAAATTAGCAGTAGCTATAAACCTATGTGCGGTACATCAGTCTCATGTCTTGCACTTGAACTATGTTAAACTGCATTGTCCCTTTTAAATAAAATAAATAAATAAAAATAATGCAGCACGAGCGATGAGCCGTCATTGCAAGGGGACAATGCAGCTGAAAATAAACTGGATCATAACCTTCATGTTGATCAATATTTATGAGGTTCTTTGCACTGATTGTTTAAAGGTTCAATATTAGTGTTTAAAGGGTGTAATATGAGGCTAATCATGTGGATACTTTCAGCTGGACTGTGATCTATAAAGAAATCTTGACTTTTTAGGACAAAATATAAAACCTTACAGCCAATATGGACAAGAAATAAAAAAATAAAAAAGTGTGACACTGAGTCCTGACTGAAAACTGAAAGATTTGACTGTTTGTATTTTTGTTATCTGTATTGTTTGTATCTGTGTGTGTCCATGTATAAGGTTTAGAAGTTTAGACAGTAAACAATATGTTCAATAATTATTAAACATACAGGAGGAAACTTTAGCTTCTTTATGATTCTGGTTGATACTGAGATTTTCTTTTCCATAAATATAAATATTATAAAAGGACATTTTGAGCGTCGTCTTATGTTTTTGTGTTGCTGACTGTGAAGGATTCTGATGCTGATCTTTGTCTTCATGTGTGTCATTTTTATGTGTGAGTAGCTGAGACGTGTGTGAAGTTCAGGTGAAGACATGATGGCTGAACATTTTCTCATCAGGTGTCACAGCTCAGTTCATGTTGATATTTTTGGAAATGAGATAAAATGTGGGATCATGATGGGATAGAGATGGATGCTGAGAAACTGATGC
The DNA here is from genome assembly GCF_013358895.1 of Oreochromis aureus. Taxonomy (NCBI): domain Eukaryota; kingdom Metazoa; phylum Chordata; class Actinopteri; order Cichliformes; family Cichlidae; genus Oreochromis; species Oreochromis aureus. The sequence goes on from NC_052962.1 coordinate 35,824,303, forward strand.
AGAGAAATTTCCTCCAATCATTCATTTCAATCATGTTTTAGTTTCACCTCAGTGTAGAGTTGGATGTCTCGAGACCACTTTTACGTGGTCTTGCTCTTGTCTTGGTCTCGCTGTCTCGGTCTTCCTTTCTCAGATCAACATAGTGTTCGGCAGTGCTGGGTAAGTTACTTTAAATTAGTAACTTAGTTACATTACTAGTTACTTCTATCAACAGTAACTCAGTTACTTCAAGTTACTCGTTACTTTCAGAGTAACTAGTTACTAGGGAAAGTAACTTTGGTTTTACTCAGAATTCTCTTGTTAATGTGTTGCTTCCGTAACTGGATACCCAGCAAGATTGCCAGTCTTCTAGCTTGCTTACTTGCCACAAGTGCACTGTGCCACCTACCAATAGAAAGGAAAAAATAATGTGCACATTTCCACGAGAGAAATCCCACGCCTGGACCGTCGTTGACTGCCGCCATGATTCTAGCCTACGTCAAAGCGTCATGTGCGCTTTTTACATCCAACACAAAAACTGCAGTCGTGGTGCTTTTGATTGTACTCAGAACTTGGAAATTCTGCCTTCTGAATAGGAAGATGTAGGTAACACCAGACTGCAGATGAGCTGCATACAGAGCTGGACTGGGACAAAAAAAATCGTCCCGGGCATTTTGACTAGAGACCGCCCACCATTATAGGAAAAATCATAAAGCCTTTGAATGAAAATAAACACTGTTGTGACAGTGATGTACACTGTTCTGATGGTATATATGTATCAATCTATCAATTGTTTGTTGTAAGACTCAGATAATTATTTCTTTAAAAGCTAGAAATTTTAAATGAGAATAAGAAAGTATTTCCTTGTCCCCCCCTTTCCCTGTTAATGCCCTACCTGGCCCCCTGGCAACACTTTGCTAGACCCGCCCCTGCACAGTTACCAGCTGTCAGCTACTTAGAAAAGGATCCTGGTGTTATTTGTCTCTCAGAAACAGTTCATAACTTCCCTTCAACTCATTCATGTCACCTAAAAGGTAAACCTGTTTCTCCATCACCTGTTCAGCTCTGATGATTCAGTAAGGACATCTCCTGGTTTCATCTTCATGTTTCCCTCTCACCACATAACCAAACTGATATCATGACCAGCAGCTTTACAGCTGTGGCTCCAGCAAACATCAGCTGATACTAGAAAGTAATATTAAATAAATTCTAACAACAGCTGATCAAGCTTAAACGTGCTGCTGTTGTTTAGCGCGACATCCGCTGGTTTCCTCTTTCTGGCGCAAAGTGGGCGATAAACAAACAAGAGAGAAAAGCCGATCAGCTGATCATTGATCAGTTTCATGATTGAAGTAGAAACAGGAGAGGAGAGAATGAGAGAAGAAGAGGCAGCTGTGCAGCTTCAGCTTTGTGTCTTTTTCATTGTAGCTGAAGTCCGGGACAAACTGTGTTCCTTTTCACCTCAATACGAAACCCAGATATCTGACTCCGATAGACTGCAGGTCATAACTTCTTACCTGAAGTTCAGTTCACCTGACACTCGGACCGGCGGCCGCCTCGGGTCTCTCCTCTGGCCTCCCTTTTCCTTTATCCACCTGCTGGCCTCCACCACTTGCTAATGTTATTGAATCTGTGGAAGCTCCGCGATAGCCACCACACGAAGTAACGAATAACGAGCCTATCTAAATCCCAGTAACGAGTAACGCTTCCTGGCATAATAACTAGTTACCGTGCTCGTTACCACAATAATAACGTAGTTACTGTAACGCGTTACTTTTAGTCCCAACACTGGTGTTCGGGAGATTTGGAGTCAACAGTATCCACGACACACAACGTAACGTTCGATAATGAGTCATGCACAAAAGCATCAGCTCTAAGAGCCGTGCTTAGAGAGTGCTTTGTAGTGAATCAGAAGAGTCGACTCACATTGAGCGAGAGCCGGCTCCTCACTTAATTTCCTTTCGCTGCTCAGCTCTCACACAGTGGCTCAGCTATGCTCCAATCCCTCCATATTGTGGCCAATCACATGCGAGGATATAGGATAATATCATTATTTGAAAAACAAAGATGGTGAGAGACACGACAGTCAAGTGGAGCGTGCGTCTGACCTCTCAGTGAGTGAGACAGTAGACAGCGGTGAGGAGGGCTGTGCACGTGCATCGCAAAAACACATAAATATGCCTGACACCCATAAATGAAGCAGCATCTGGCTGCAGTTTAAAGACTTTTTTGTCTCGACTTGGTCTTGGCATTGTCTTGGTCTCGGTTTAGGCGGTCTTGACTACAAGTCTACCTCAGTGTGTGTGTGTGTGTGTGTGTGTGTGTGTGTGTGTGTGTGTCCTCAGTGAACTGTATCAGTCTCTGCAGTATCTTCCAGCCGCAGCAGTCAGTTCAGTTTCTGTTCAGTCTGACTGAGGGAGGTTTTTGTACGACTGTTTTTCACTGTGTGAACACATCCTGATTGTTAGGATAGTGAAGACTCTGACAGTAATAAACTGCTGCATCTTCAGCCTGGACTCCACTGATGGTCAGAGTGAAGTCAGAGTTTGATCCACTGCCTGTGAAACGATTTGATATCCCTGATACTCGATTGCTAGCACCCCAAATGAGACGTCTGGGAGGTTTTCCATCTTTCTGTTGGTACCAGGCTAAATAGTGATAGCTGCCATGATAAACATCCTGACTGGTCCTACACTTGATGTTCACAGATCCTCCCACAGCAGAGCTCACTGCTCCAGGCTGAGTCACTGTGATCTGTCCTCTGGACTCTGAGGATACAGAGACAAAAACATAAAGCAGCTTCATGGTTTTGTGGGCTTCATTTCAGAGGGACAGATGTTGATAGAGGAGAGGAGTTTGATTCTCTGGACTTTACCTGTGAAGCAGCAGCAGCGTTTCAATGTGGATGCACAACTCTGTGAAAACGACTGAAAACCCTAGTGTGGAAGCAGAGCGTTTTCAAATCTATCTGGGCTAGTGTGGACGTAGCCTAAAGATGAATAGCAGCCCTCTTTAAATACAGTCAAGAAGAAGGCATTTCCACAGTTGTTGTTCACACCCTTGAACCCTCAGAGAGAGAGTTTACAACCTTGTCTCCTCTTCCAGTGTCACATAGAGACTGCTCCTTGCCTCTTCTCCCCATCCTCAAAGACCTGATTAACAAAAGACTTCACCACCTGTTGGATCCTCCCCCTCTGGGTGTCACCAGCTTTCTCACGATGCCTAACTTTGTACAATAGAGTAAAAGCTGAATGCTTCCCCACATGTGAACCTTGAAGTGACCCAAAAGTGATATTACTAAAACATGTGACAAATTCATAAAATAAAAGAAAGTTCCAGCACATTTCCACTCTTTTAATTACTCTGCTAATCACATCAATAACAGAAATTTCTTTTCTGACATTCTGTATATCACATCAACACCATTGTACACTCAAAGAGGTTTCACTATGTGCATCCTCACTTCACTATTCTCCTCTCCACCCTTTTGTTCATTTCCAATTGTCCTCATAGCCTAAACTTCCATATGCAAAAGATAACAATAATGATAAAAAGAAAAAACTTCCAAAATTATCAAATTACAGATGGAAACATGATGTTCATTCAATAGAAACTGTGGTTAAGATAACTGGCGTACTAGAGAAGCAGTCTAGCTGTCATACAAAATGTGCACAAGTAATTTCTCGGTCACTTTTAATCAGGATCAGGACTCCCTGTATTTGTGATGTGTGGAGAATCATGTAAATGCATATCATTTGTAAAATGACTAGAAAAGTCACACCAGTGACCACCATAACTTAAAAACACACTGAACCTTTCAGGCAAGACCAGCCTGACTGTTTAATCAGGTGTTATCCACTTTCCATCACTGATCCTCTCTGCATGTTACTCAGTAGGAGCTTGGCATGCTCTCGTTGGAGGAGGGCGCTCTTTCACCCCTCACTCTCCGTTCCAACGCGGCTTTAGGTTGAAAGGGCAAAGTACATAGACCCTTGTTGTCTTCCTCAACATCAACACAGAAATCCTTTGCACCTTTGGATTATTATTGTGGTTCTGAAAACTTCTTGTGACAACTGCTAGGAACCCAAGTGGCACGACCTTTGACCTTAACCCCTGTCTGGGTTGTCAGCTGTGCCTGGAATGGTCCCTGCTTCTCACTGGTTTTTTGAAGACTTCTCATCCAGTCTCAGCCTGGTGTTTCCACCTTGGGATGACTTTCTGCTGTAACACTCTCTGGTGTTAAAGGTCCTTGCCATGCGTCAATTTAACTTAATTAGCAGAACAAGAAAACGGACAAAGCTAACTGCATCGTCTCTTAAATAATTTCAGGATTTCTCCTCTGGAGCAGCCTTGCTCCGGGCCTGTAAACCTGTGTTAGAAAAGTGAAGAGAAAGAAAAGAAAAGGAAAGTTGGTGTGTTTTTCATGTTGAGTCTGTGTAACATCTACGCTATAGTATAATCAAAGACCACTGATCAATGGCCATGAAAATTTGCATATTAATGATCAAGGAACTGACCTCACAGCCCATTTTTCACTCAGTAGTGCTGGTTTCAGTCATTGTGGAAATGTCCTGTTTATAAGGTTGGGGAAACCTGCAGTCGGCTGAGACTTAAGAAGTCACTTGGATGAGTGACGCTATGGCCAGATGAACAGATTCAAATTTTTGCGATAAAGTCAAAAGAGCTTCCTGTTTTTATTGTTCTGGATAATTGTAATCAAAACACCACATATTTAAAGTGATACCTTTTGTTTGTGTGTTCAATTGGGTCTGTATTTCAATTATTTCAAGTTATATTATCTCTCATTACAGTGTGTGTGTGTGTGTGTGTGTGTGTGTGTGTGTCCTCAGTGAACTGTATCAGTCTCTGCAGTATCTTCCAGCTGCAGCAGTCAGTTCACTTTCTGTTCAGTCTGACTGAGGGAGGTTTTTGTACGACTGATTTTCACTGTGTGAACACATACTGACTGTTGATGTAGTGTCGGCCAGTACAGTAATAAACTGCTGTATCTTCAGCCTGAACCCGACTGATGGTCAGAGTGAAGTCTTTTTCTGATCCACTGCCTGTAAAACGATCTGGAATCCCTGTTGCTCGCCGGTTTGACCAGTAAATGAGCAATTTAAGAGGTTCACCTTGTTTATGTTGGTACCATTCAACAGAGTTAGAATTATAGACAGTATGACTGATCTTACAATCCATGCTGACAGATCCTCCCACAGCAGAGCTCACTGCTCCAGGCTGAGTCACTGTGATCTGTCCTCTGGACTCTGAGGATACAGAGACAAAAACATAAAGCAGCTTCATGGTTTTGTGGGCTTCATTTCAGAGGGACAGATGTTGATAGAGGAGAGGAGTTTGATTCTCTGGACTTTACCTGTGAAGCAGCAGCAGAGGAGAGTCCAGATGAGGACGCAGATCAAAGTCATGTTTTTGATGAGGAGGATTTCTGTGGCTTCTGTTGTGATGAAGGACAGCTGTCAGTCATCCAGTGTTCAACTCTCAGGACTATAAACTCTCCCAGAGCACTGGAGCATGGTGCTGCTGATGCAAAGTGCCTCTCTATGGAAATGATCAGACTGACTCACACAGAGACTTGGATCAGTCTGATGATTTCTATCAGTGGATCAATCACATCATGATAATATTGACCAACAGTGTCCAATTAGACGTATTTGTTTAGAAATTGTTCCCTTTTGAATGCCTGTTATTTAAACTTTTTTAACTGTAATTTAATCCATGATCATTAGATCATGAAGGGACAAGCAATTAGTTTTCAACTGTGTTCCGTAGTTCTGATTGAAAACACGTTTGACATTTTAGCTTGTTTTCCATTTGAGAAAATTTGCAGTTTTAGAATCTGTGAAATCTCTGCTTTTGGAGAATGTTTCATTTTCCTGGTTAGATGCAGAGGAGTGAACATGGGGTTCAACTTGTTTGTGTTTATGCAAACTTTGCCAAAATTATGTAACTGCTCTTTTAATTGTTTGTTGTTTTAACTGTGTTTGGCGGTTATAAAAATTATTTATATGAGCTTTTGGCTGAGATTCAAAGCCTTCAGTGGATTCCACACATGCTGGTATTTTCATAACCGACCTCATGTTACAGCTTATGAAATAGAAACCCCCCAGTACCAGTGGTGTTGGGCTCAAGAGGTAGATGCAGCCTCATATGCTGATGGAGAGACTTGCCTCTCATTTTAAACTTCCAGACCAAAAACTTAAACTTTCTTAGTCAAAGAGTTAAGAGGTTCTTGTTAACGGACAAATGTAGGATTGTGTTGAGCTCTGCTTCACCTCATGGCTGTGTTCTGTTACCACTTATTTCATTATTTTGTTGGAGGTGTGGTCTTTGGCTCCACTGCAGGGGAGGGCTGGTGCAGACAGGGGGGCAGTGCCAGGGAGGTTTGCAGGGCAGCTGTATTCCATCTGGTAATCACACTCTCACCTTTTTTCAGTGACGCCGAGACCTGAGGTGAATGGTGGAGACAACAGCAAATCTTTCTAGCTAGAGTCAGAACAGAAAGAAAAACTGTGTGTACTGTAAATAAAACTCTCCTCAAGCACGCTGCGCCTCACAAGCCGTGGCAGGGTTTACAATTATGTACACCAACAGCTGCAGGACTTATGAGATCAGATTTATAATCAGGTTTTCTGATGACACCGTCCTCTTTTGTGAAGTGATTTGTGAAATAATCTAATGATAAATATTTGAACCTAAATAGTTTCAGAAGCTTTAAAACTGAGAAGGAAGTCAATGCTATTCATGGCCTGGACGTCCAGATTGTACTAAGATATTTGTAACTCAGCACAATCTTTGAACGTCAGCTCAAGTTCAATGTGAAGAGAGTCCATCGTAAAACAGGGTCAACAGAGAATAAATAATTGTTAAGAAGGTTGAACTCTTTTAATGTTTAGTTAAATTTTATACAAAGGAACCTGGAGGCCAGCACATGGATGTGGACCCAAACGCAGATTCATTCACAGGAAGTCGGGATAAAGTTCCCTCACAAGCTTAATTATGCAACACAATAATAAACAACGGCACCGGAGAAGATTTCTCAGTGTGGGGATCACAAAAGTGAAGGTTTTGGCAGGTGGAGTGGAGGTCGCTCCAGTGGGAGCGATGTTGGCTGGGTGAGTATCTTGTAAGTGAGTCCAATCTGATTAATCCAGTGATACAGAACAACTGAAGGGAGGGGAGCAGACAGGTGATGAAATGTGAGTCTGTAAAGCAGCATGAGCATGACCAGCGTAAAGGTAGGTATGCAAACTGCTGATAATGTGACTGATGGATCTGAGAAGCTACTGAGAGCACAAGGAAAGTTAAACAGCATGAGACGTAAAGGTGGCCTGTTGCTAACATGTGGTTAGCAGATTAATCAACAAAGAAGAGATGTCAACGCTGGTCTTAAATGACTGTTAGAGAATGTATTTGTACACCAGATGTTGAACTTTTATCCGTGTCACTGCGCCCTTTTTATCTCCCTCGTGAGTTTCCACAACTTTTTATTACCTTAGTTTACATCCACCCGAGGGCTCACCCCGCCTCCACCTGCAGCGTCATCTCAGACGTAGTGCAGAAGCTGCAGGCGCTTTCTCCTGACGCCCCAAACTTTATAATGGGGGATTTAACCACGTCTCTCTTAAATCAACTTTGGGCAATTTGTATCAATATGTATCCTGTCCTACCAGACGGGATACATGTGTCGACAAATGCATCCTACTATTCCCCAAATTTTAAGGATGGGTCTGATGTATCCTCTGTGTCCTACCATGTCCCAGGATTCATTGCGGGCCACACAGGAGATTTTTTTCTGATAACGATAGTGGTCGAACCGGGAGAGGAAAACACTTTCAAATGTAGGTATATGAAAATTGTGTTGTTAAGCTATGGGCATCTGCATAGACATGTTTTTTTTTAATTCAAATAACCCGAAACTAGCTTGCATGGTGGGTCCCGCGGTTTACCATGTATTGCCGCTTACATACAGCTAATTTTGTTTTTTTTCTAATTAATCTTAATGGTGATATGTTGTGGGGAACAAAGAACAAATGGCTCAATTTATTAAAATGAGCAGAAAACGATCACCTCTTCACTGGGGTGAAAAATTGGGCCACTGTGGCGTTTAGGTACAAGAATAAATCAATTTACACATCATATTCATATAAGAGCGGTTTTATTAACCCTCATGCTGTACAGCAGCGCCATGGACCGGTTTAATGTCAGACACGGACCGGCCTTTAAGGTGAAAAATACCACAAAATACAATTATACGACCAAGACAAACACTGTGGTATTTAGAAATTATATTAATAAACTCGAATTAACAGTGTAAGTGTGTAACTTTATTACACGCGTCATTCTGAAAATCTTGCGAACAGAGTAATATCCTCCTCTCTGCTCCTTAATGCGCCCTGGTCGTTATATAAGTGTTGCACTAGTTTAAAAGTTTAATGTTATTAATAAATTGATTACAACAAACAGTAATTGTGACTGAGCTCATTTTATTTACAGGCATTTTTAACATGTATGAACATAACGCTAACTTGGAACAATACTACATGGATATTTATTTGGTAGCAATAAAGTAAATAAGAATAACAATTAAACAAGAATATTTAAAATACACAGTATGTAAAGATGAAAAAAACAATATTTACAGTTGTTCACACAGGGTTAACCAGAGTGACCTGTTCCTGGACTGTTTCTTGTACAACTGTAATAGATTACAGATAGAAGTCTCTGGTACTGTTGCTGAATCTGCCTGAGCAAGATCAGACATGGATGGGGTGCTGCAACTGAGACCTGCAGTTTGTCTTTTCTGGTGAGCGAGTGAAGAATCACACAGGGTGGTCTGCAAAGAAAGCTTTAGGATGCTTCCTCCCACTGTCCACGGCATCGTCCATCCACAGGGCTTGCAGGGCTGGCTCACTCAACGGCTGCAAGCAGATGGTGAGATGGTGGATGCTATATTATTAATATAATACTTGTAACTCTATAGCAGAGAACAGTTTGATAAAATGCTATGTAAAAAAACCCAATCCCAAAACATTCGATTCTATAAGTTTCAAAAATATTTAGTTTATATATTTTATATAGTACCATACATGTGTAAGACCGACCGGTGTTGTGCCAAAAAATGATCGTCTGCCAAAAACTGATTTCCAGTTCTTGCCCTAAACTGATTGCTCCTATTTAAACTGCTATAAATAACTTGTTGGTGTATAATACATGAAACATATGTCAAATGTTTCCCTCATTAATGATATCAAGTCACGTTGAGATACCAGCAACATTCCTGAAACAAGGTAGAAGCTGCAATCAGTTTTTGGTAGTGACTTTATCCAGTTCAAAAACAATCTTGTTGACATTAGAAATTTATTTTTTGAGAGTAATCTGGTCAAGAGGACAGCAGACAGTGCAACAAATATATCAATTGTACCTACATTATAACCAGAGTTATGAAGATACTTGAAAAACAAGGACACATTGGAAATCAGTTTTGGCAGGCGAACACTTTTTTGGCACAACACCGGCAATAATTCAATTATCCGTGTAAGTAGCTAAGTAATTCCTAAATCCGTGTAAATTAAAGGAAATTATTTTACATGGATATGATTGTCTCTGATGAGCCTAAGGTACAAAACATGCGGGCGACAACGATAAGGTTTTTCTAGCTCCTTAAGAATTAAAATTGTCCACACAACGGAGCAACATTTCTGGGTCCATTTTAAAATTTTCGCGCTGTGGCACTTGCGACCGAAAAAACACGCAAGCAAGGGCAGAGTTGAAGGCTAGAAGGCTGTCCACAGTCTGTTATGTTGGATCAATGACTTTAGAAAACATGGACGACGCGACAGCACCTCCTCCCATTGTGCAAAAATGAAGCCAAAAGCTGTGTCCCAAAACGTCGGCTGCATCCTTTGGAGGCCGCATTTGAAGGCCGATTACATCACAGCCAGGCGACAAAGGCTGTCAATTCGTCGACTCCTTCAAATGCAACCGACAAATGCGTCCCTCATTTCCCCACATTTGAAGGATGGGTCGGGTGTGTCCTTCGTGGCCCACCATATCCCAGAATTCATATTGCCCAGCCAATTTCCAAGTTTCCAACAATGGCGGCCGCTACTAAGTTTTAAAATTGTTCTTATTAATCTTTCTGGGTCACAAAATAAACATTTCATATATTTTCAGGCGAGAAAGTAGCTGTGTAAACTTCAAATATCTGCTTGGTTTATCAAGACATCGCATATTTGCAAAAGTGAGCCGACGTTTTCGGAGACGTCTGTTACCCACCAGCTCGATAGCAAGCCGGAGGTTCAATGGTCACTCAAGCCGGTGAGAGCAGCGGACTCCGGCTTCATCGTTTTCAGACCTCCGCTGTCTTTCGCTACTCATGTTAAACATAATATATAAGTCACTCGGATAACTTAAAAATTTAATTGTTTGGCTTTTTTTGATGTTTTATTTGTTCCAGAGCAAATCAGTTTGGCTGAGATCAAAGTTGTTAGATTATTAGATTAAATAAAAACTTATTAATCCATCGGGTCGGTTCCTCTGGGATTTTCACACAACTGAATAAACGTCAAACCGAAAACTGATTAAACAGAAGTGTGAGACGGTCGAGAAATTACACCAGTGTCCTGTTATATTTTAGATAGCAATGAGCAGACGGACGACTTTATTAAACCCCACCGACACAGTGGTGACACAAATCTGACCGTCCCATTTCACAGCCTCACAGAACATCATTTAAGAAATTGATAAATGCATGAATAATTGGAATTTATAATCCATTGGAGGAGTGGATGACGTCTGTCCTTGGGCAATGGGCAATGAAAGGGGTGTATTATGTCCATTAGGGTTTCCTTATTCGTTTTTACAGCTAGTTGGGTCATTTGTGGTGGTGCGCCTTTTATCCGAGGATGTTTGGTAAGGTTGGTTAACAGGGCTGTTGGGAAGCTGAAGACAACATGATGATGCTTGATGACTTTTAGTCGTGTCAATCTGCTCTGATCAGATTGAAGGAGGGAATGTTGGGAATAAATAATTTTTCAGTGCCACTTATTAGTAAGTGTTATTAAGTTATATAGTGTAGTATTAAGTGGACACAGCCCTGAAAAATAAAGGCATGACACCATGTGTCCTTGGGGGTAGAGAGCTGCAGACTCTCTCTCATGCTTGCCTGGGAAAATATAGATAAGAGGGAACCATTTTCTGTGGGGAATTACTGGAATACTGTTGTTTAGACTAGAATGAGAGAGCTTCTGTAATAAAACTGTCAGGGGCACACCACCATTTAGACATCAGCCGGCACTGTGTCGTGCAGGGCGCATCTCCTTTCTAGAAGTAATAAAGTGGTTTACTGAGCAGTGTTTTGTCTTCTATCGGATGCCTCTGCGGAATCAAAAGAACTCGGTAAAGTGTTGATATTAATAGTAGCTACGCCTCAAGCAATGAAAGGCAAGAAATGAAACCAAACTTCTTCCTGGTGACTCACTTTTTCTGACAGAGACACAAAGGTTGATGATTCAACTCCTGTGTTTTCATGACTTCACTGAGATCAACAAATGCAAATAGCTGCCTATCCCCTGATGATGCTTGTAGATATACTTGAGTTTGGTCCCTGTGTCACTGTCCCGGGTTTTGGACCCACAGTCTTCAATTACAAACCTTAAATTCTTGTCTTTATTTAACATCCTGGTTCTCAGTCTCATTGTTCATTATTCTTTGAGTATTTGTTTCAGTGTTTGGCTGCTTTCAGCATGTTCAACTTTTATTTTGTATAGTGTCTTGTTGTTTCCTCATTCTTCTGTGTGTCCGGTCTGTCAGGTTTGTATCTTTGAGTCATTGGTTTCAAATAGTTACTTCCAGTTTTATTTTGATAGTCTTTTGCCACTTGTGCTTTATTTTGTGTTCAACTTCTCTTGTCTCATCATCAATGTTCCCTCTAAGCTGCATGCGTATGCAATTGCGCACTGCTGGCACGGTCTCTGTGCAGAAAAAATCTGCGTTGCGCACAAAAAAAAATCTAACCTGAATTGAAATTAAAATTAAAACTTTAACAAGCTGGAAGTTTTCTGTTAATTCTGCTTAAAACAATAAATATCAGGTGCACTCACCAATAATTAGATTCAGGTCTGATTCTGTGAAATTAAATATGAACTCAGTTTGATTTTCTTCAGAGAGAAGCACAGAGATGTGTCTCGACTGCAGCTCAGTCATCCACAAACTTTAGGTGAATCTTGTCTGTCTCGTCTCGCTCCGCCTCTTACTGCACATCTGTTTTCAGGTTTGTTTCCTTCTGCAGGTTCAGACATGATCACAGACACATACATGTGAAACAAGCAGAGTTTAAAATGTTCTCATTTAATTGATTTTTTTTTGCAGCATGGAAGAGCCAGTGTTGGTGAAAGCACTTTGGAAGCATGAACCTGTTAAACTGCAAAACTCCTCAAGGAAGAAAATGTAGCGAATGAGAAACATTTCAGATTTTTCTCCATGTCCACTTTTATATTTGTGTTCTATATGATCACTTGGGGAGTAACTTTACAGCAACACTGCAGAAATGACTGAGCAGAGAAAAAATGCCTGACTGTCTAACTCTGCATTAGATTCCAGATGTTTTTGATCTTCAGTTTTTCACTTTGAACACTTAGTGACTGTTAATAAAGTGACTGCTCATTAATACCAGATTTTCTATCATTAAAATGAACTGAAATCCCAGACTTGAGGGTTGAAATAAAGTAAATAAGTCACAATGAAACACTGGAAGTGAGGTGACTGATTAAAATCTTTAGCGCTGATTCATTTATTGTAAAGAGACGTGAAATGCTCAGTGTTCCCTCTCTGATCCATAACATTGTGAGACCCACACTGATGTTGAAATAGCTGTCGTCTCAGTGTTCAGCACTAACCTGTCACCATCTGAATTACGTTTAAGTAGCAGAATTAGTAGCAGTACAACACATTTAACAACAGGAGGCATCATCGTGACACCAACCTGAGACAACAGCAATATTGGAAAAGACAAATTCTTGGAGAAGTCAGAGAGTTAATTTTCTTCTAATTTCTCGTGTAATTGTAAGTAAGATTTGACAAAACAAGTGTTTAAGATTACTAAAATTAAAATTTATTGTGGTAATATAAAGAACCAAAATTAGATAACGTTTGTCTGAATATTTATGGAACTAACTGTCGTTCCAGATTTATGCAAATATTTCCATCTCCAAATAACTCCACTCGCAAAACTTCAATGATTATGTATTTTTAAAATTTTGTTCTTTAAATTAGTCTTAATGTTGGCCAACAAAATGGACAAACAGTGAATTTGTTTTTAAATTGAGGCTGTGTGTTTATTGATTCTGTCTTCAGACTAAAATCTTTGTCTCACTGGAAATAGAAAATATAGAACTTTAAAAAAGGTTTATATTTGTTACATTTCCATAAAGGTTTATTTTTCTCCAAAGTTTTCAGCCCAGTTGCTCTGTCCCAGTCATTCACCTCTGACTAAGTCTTGCCCCACGGCTTGGCCAGCCTCCAAAACGAGTGCCCCTCCTGTCTCGCCCTGTGGGTGTCCCAACACCCTGAACTGTCTCTTAGCTTTTTTTGTGCTCCCTGTTTTTGTTTTCCTTTTGTGTTCATGGTCCTGATGGCCTCTTAGAAAAATTATGAATGTGGGCAAAAAGTATCCTGGGAGGAATCGTATATTTATCACATACATGTCAATAATAAATGGACGCCTCCATCTGCTGAGGAAGCTCAAGTGTTGTAACTGACAGCTCCTCAGCAGGTACTGGCTGTATCTCAGGGTGAGATTGTTTCATCAAATATTTAGATTATTTAAAATAAGACCTCTTGTTTCCTTTGAATTGTATTGAGTTTAATTTCAAATATGTTAATGAAACTTTTTTTGCTTACCTGATTGATTATATTTAACAAATCATCGATTATATTGATATCATCTAGTATGAAACTGAGGTCAAAGGTCAGGATATATTTTGAAATAACTGTTCCACTTTGCTACCTCTTGACTTTTTTACAAACAAAAATAGAAAAAAAGGGAACAGAATTTTCTTTTCTTTTATGATTCGATAACCCCCCCCTGTGTGTGTGTGTGTGTGTGTGTGTGTGTGTGTGTGTGTGTGTGTGTGTGTGTGTCCTCAGTGAACTGTATCAGTCTCTGCAGTATCTTCCAGCTGCAGCAGTCACTTCAGTTTCTGTTCAGTCTGACTGAGGGAGGTTTTTGTACGACTGTTTTTCACTGTGTGAACACATACTGACTGTTGATCTCATGAACACTCTGACAGTAATAAACTGCTGCATCTTCAGCCTGGACTCCACTGATGGTCAGAGTGAAGTCAGAGTCTGATCCACTGCCTGTAAAACGAGCTGGAATCCCTGATTCTAGAGTGTCAGCAAGGTAAATGAGCAGTTTAGGGGGATCTCCATCTTTCTGTTGGTACCAGTGTAAAACGCTAGAGAGAAAAACATCCTGACTGGTCCTACACGTGATGTTCACATCTCCTCCCACAGCAGAGCTCACTGCTCCAGGCTGAGTCACTGTGATCTGTCCTCTGGACTCTGAGGATACAGAGACAAAAACATAAAGCAGCTTCATGGTTTTGTGGGCTTCATTTCAGAGGGACAGATGTTGATAGAGGAGAGGAGTTTGATTCTCTGGACTTTACCTGTGAAGCAGCAGCAGAGGAGAGTCCAGATGAGGACGCAGATCAAAGTCATGTTTTTGATGAGGAGGATTTCTGTGGTTTCTGTTGTGATGAAGGACAGCTGTCAGTCATCCAGTGTTCAACTCTCAGGACTATAAACTCTCCCAGAGCACTGGAGCATGGTGCTGCTGATGCAAAGTGCCTCTCTATGGAAATGATCAGACTGACTCCATGTTGTGTCCACATATTATTGCATTTCTTCTGTAGATGCATTTGTAGATGCGCTAGAGGGCGCTAGTGAGTATGTTGTTGTGGTATTTGGGGAGAAGAAAAAATAATTAAAAAAAGAGTTTTCTCCGGTGATCTTCTGTTCCTACCTGTGTGTGTGTGTAATGCCTGCTGAAACCACACAACACTCAAACAGGGACTTGGATCAATCTGATGATGAAGTTTATGAACTAATCAAACACTTCATGATAATGATGAGAATCAAAATGTTAAAGCACATTTGTGGGGAGTAATGATGTAAATGGATCAACGCTAATTTAATATTTAGTCTGAATGAATTTTAGAGGAGAAATGTTACTTCCCAAACTATCTTTGATACAATATAGGAAAACAAACGAACAAAAAAACAGCAAAATGAACTTTCAATTCTTTAGTTTAAGCCATGACATGGATTAATTTACTTGATGTGAAATGTGAAATATTTGGCCCATAATAGAGACAGCATTTTTTCCCGGGGCGCCCACTGTGTGCTCTTGTTTTACTGAGTTTACTCAGTTTTAATGTGCATGAGTTACTGGAGTTACTGGTGCTGAGGTTATTTGTGTTCTTTTATCTTCGTTTCCTTTTGAGCACTGTCAAAAACTTCAAACGTTCAAAATAGGTTACAAGGAGGGAGTTAGCACAAGATGTTTACGTAAATATAAAATAATTTATTAAACGTAACTGAACCAAGACACAAAGATCACCAGTAGTTTGATGTCAGATGGAGTGAAAAACAGAGACTCAGCAGCTTATATGGAAATTTTTCTAGTCAAAATGCAAAGATTTTAATGCAATGCAAAAATGCAACAAGTACATTTTTGCACGACTTCTGTTTGAGGACTTCTCCTCTGGTTTTAATAAGGTGCAGCCTCATATTCTGATGGAGGGACTTGCCTCTGATTTTAAACTCCCAGACCAGCTCCTGATGCTGATTTTAAACTTTCATACTGAAAGAGTTCAGCAGGTCCTCGTTAACAGACAAATGAAATGTGTAGAGCTGTGGTTCACCTCAGGACTGTTGCTGGGTCTACACTCGCAGGCCCCGCTGGTTCAGATACTTATTCCCGTGAAGAAAGCAAGACAAACAGCTCAACCGGTTTTATCTTGCAGTGCAAGGGAAGCCTGGTCGGAACCAGGCTCTTGGAGCTGAACGCTCCTTACCTGTTTCCCAGCCAACTTCGACCCCAGCCTCCACTCGCAGTCCTTTTATTCAAATGACACAACCCCCCATTGTAAACACATAAGTGGTGTGTCATAACAGTTAAAGTATTGTGTGTGTGTGTATGCATGTGTGAGCACGTGTGTGTGTGTTAGTATTAGAGATGGCACGATACCACTTTTTTTATGTCCGATACCGATACTGATATCATAAATTTGGATATCTGCCGATTCCGATATGAATCCGATATTGTGTGTTTTTTAATCAATAAAACTGTTTTGTTAATATCTTGCTGCTTTTTGTATAAGTTCATACTCAAGTTAAACAAAAAAAACACTAAAGCTATTCTGTTATACCTGTATGCAAAAAATACACTGCACCCAAAATATTTCATAGTTCAGCAACACTGATCAATCTAATAACCTTAAACCTGCTCCATCCTCCCTATTCTGGTATTTTAAAGAGTAAGCAACATAACCAATAGGGTTGTAAAACTCCCAGCAAAAAAAAAAAAAAAATAAGGAACCACCCCCCCACCCTCCACCTCATGATGCTTAATTGACGTAATCAACTTTAATTTGATGCAGTGTGAAAAAAAATGCCCAGAAATAAATTATTTTTCAAGAATAATTAAATAGATTCAACATCTTTCTTCAACAGAATTGCAGACTGCACAGATGGTATCTTCCGAAAGGAAAAAGTACTGTAGCTTACTAGGGTATATTAGACTTAACAGTTACTATATACAGTAATGGACTTCTATACATTTTACATCAGATTAAAATTTTGGGTGTAAGATTCGGATAATTATTTATTAAAAGCTAGACATTTTAAATGAGAATAAGAAAGAAAAGTATTACTTTGTGCCCCCTTTTCCCTGTTAATGTCCTGTCGGCCCCCCTGGCTAAACTTTGCTAGACCCGCCCCTGCACAGTTACCAGCCGCCAGAAAAGGATCCTGGTGTAGAAAGTAATATTAAATACATTCTAACAACAGATTATCAAACTTAAACGTGCTGCTGTTGTTCAGCCGCTGGTTTCCTCTTTCTGGTGCAAAGTGGGCAATAAACAAACAAGAGAGACGGACTCGCGACAGAAAAGCCGATCAGCTGATCATTGATCAGTTTCATGATTGAAGTAGCAGCAGGAGAGAGAGGGAGAGAGAGAGGCAGTCGCTCCATATATCGGTTGTTAAGCTTAACGCGGGAATACTTTACAAACATTCACAGATGAACTTACACATTTGCTTTACTTCTCTCTGGGATAACTTCCTCGGAGATGAAATGCTGGATTGGTAGCAAGGCTACAAATACACACAGCCGCTCTATCACGTGACGCATACTGCTGCGACGTGCTACGGTTATGAGCCGAGTTACGCCATGTCGCAAGTTTTGTGTGGTGCTTTTTTGATATTTATTGGATCGAATTACATTTTTTATTTCTCTCCGATATCCGATCCAGTAATTTACGTCAGTATCGGACCGATACCGATACGTAATATCGGATCGGTCCATCTCTAGTTAGTATGCGAGTGAGTCTGTGTGTATCCATGTGGGCGTGTGTATGTGTGTGTGTGACTTCCTGCTGATCACAAAGGGTCATCTCCCCTCACCCTGTATATGGCTTAATTTTAATGGTTCACCATATACAAACACCAGTGAAACCTTAAAGGCAGGAAGTAAACATCCTCACCAAACAAGAAAACAGAACCTTCACATAGGATGTGCCTGCAGTTAAACACTATAGACAACGGCCTCCCCTACCTAGATGTAGGGAGGAGGACAGAAACAGAAGAATGTCTTTGATCATACAGTTTAAGGCAAGCTTCAAAAATGTAAGTACAACAATGACAACTATTATCAAAATCAACCTAACAGCTGTGTTCTGTCACCGCTTCTTTTTATTATGTACACTGACAGCTGCAGGACTTCTTATGAGAACTAAGAATGAAGTCAGTGTTATTCATGGGTTGGATGTCCAGATTGTGCAGTGTTACAGATATTTTGGCAAAATCTTTGAACAGTGAACAGAGTCCATCGTAAAACGGGATCAACAGAGAATAAATAATTGTTCAGAAGGTTGAACTCTTTTAATGTTAATAAGAAAATTTATATGATTCTTATTGTGCATTTATAGAAAGCCTTTTAACATTTCTTTAACTGCTGGTTCAGTATTTTATTTTTAAATACCTGCTCCAAAACCACGGAGGTCAGGCAGAGAGATTTGTGTTCAGTTTGGAAATGAAGATGGAAAAAAACATCATTATCCATCCTGAACGTGTTTTGTTATCTGAGTTCAGGAAGTTGTTCTCAGGTCACTGTTACCTTGTACCTCAGTGTAGAACGAACAGAAACTTCAAATCCTTCAGCTGTTAGATTCCTGAACGCTGACAGGAGTCATTTAGATGAATGTTTCTGTGATTGTTCACTTTGAGACATTTACCTTAAATATTCTGTTTCAAGGATTCAAGGAGCTTTATTTGTCATTCGCATCACATGTTAACATGAGGTGGAACAAACTTATGTACACACGGTCCTGGACTGAAAAGAAACAAAAAAAAAATGAAGAAACAGAAATTTGTATTTTTTATTTTATTTTTTAAGTTATAAATAAATAGTTGGGTTTTTTTGTTTTGTTTTTTTAAAAAACAGAAATAACAAGTAATAAAACAATACAATTAATAATCCAATAACTAGAGTGCAACATCCTGAGTACCGGTATGGAGTGTGGGTATAAATATAGGTGTAAATAAATACTTCAGCAGCAAAGGGCATGATGACCAGCACTGATAAAGTAACAGTGTCAATAAGTATCAGTAGTGGTTAAGGTGCTACAATAACAGTTGTGTATTGAGAAGTCTCACAGCTTCTGAAATGAAGCTGTTTCTCAGTCTGGTGGTTTTGCATTAAATGCTCCTCAGCCTCCTGCCTGAGGGGACAAAGAGTGTGTGTGCTGGGAGAGTGGGGTCCTTCGTGATACATTTGGCCCTCTTTCTGCATCTGGAGGTGTATATGTCTGTGACGGTTGGGAGGCTGCCTCCGACAACTCTCTGTGCAGCCTTCACCACCCTCTATAGAGCTTTCCTCTCTGCCACGGTGCAGTTTCTGTGCCACACGTTGATGCCAGAGCACAGAACACTCTCCACCGCATACCTGTAAAAGGAGATGAGGACTGAGCTCTCCATTCCCGCACGCTTCAACCTCCTCAGGAAGTAGAGCCTCTGGTGAGCCTTCCTGATCAGACTGGAAGTGTTGGTTTTCCAGGTGAGGTTGCTATCCAGGTATGTACCCAGGTACTTGTAGCTGGGTACTACTTCGACTGCAGATCCTCCAACGTGCAGGGGTGTATGTGTGTGTCTTCCTCTCCTGAAGTCCACAATCATCTCCTTCGTCTTCTTCTCATTTGAGCAGAGATTGTTTTGCCTGCACCAGTCCTCCAAGTGTTCCACCTCGCATGAAACACTTGGAGGTGTTCAGGTGTGACGGTTTTCAGATGTGAGAGATTTGCGACATTTAGCACAAATCTTGTGTAGTTAGTGTGTAGTGTAGTCAATAGTTTTGTTGTGTGTGTCAGAACAATAAGGCGACTGCTGAATGTTACAGGTGTTACAGGAGTGATACATCCTGTTACATCCCCCCCCCCTCTGCACGTGCCTGCAGGTACAGGCACGTGTAGAGGGGGGGGCAGGAGGGGCTTGAGCACCCGACCCTTTCCTGATGGGTGCCCAAAGTGCACTTTTGTTTAGGTATTTTTTTTTTTAAATTTTAATTTTTTTTAATGTGTGTGTGCTTACGAAGTCCTGTCTGTGCCCCTCAAAAATAATATTTAACTATTAATCATAGTTTTTGCTAACTAAAAGGATCTGGCTTATATCAGTCACATCACCATTAACCAATGATCGCCCTTGACGGCAGAACGCGCTGGTTACAAGCTGGGAACGAGCTCACAAAGAGCACACGCATTTTTTGCGGCCCGGAGCTGTAGAAGAAACACAAATTAACTTAGAGACAGACTCATGCGACAAAACCAGTAAGTAGGTGTACAGCGTACACTGTAGTCTTTAGCACAAAGAAGTATTAGCTCATTACGTACACGTTGGTAAGTTGTCTTGTGGCAACTGACGAACTGAAACAAATGAGCGTGCTGTGTGTGTAACAGCGTGACAAACATTACCTGTCATTTTGTTAACTGCACATGTAGTGCTGGTCATAGCTGCTAGCTAACTGTGTAAGGCTGTCATGGGTCTGTAGCTCTGTCACCGTTTTAGGGAACATATTTAGTTTTAAAGTAACTAAATATAAGCCCTTTCTGGAGGGCTTATATTTCACTAAAAACGATCTAATATACATATCCACATAATTATGGATTATTATCATTATAATATAAAAAAACACACTGTATTTTAAAGATCATACATTAAGAAACAGATTATATTAGATTTATATTTTAAATAAGACAAAATGCTGATTTTACCGCAGTAAAATTATTGTTTCTCTACAGTTTAAAAATGTAATACGCTTTCTGCCTGGACAGAGTGGATAGTGAAATGATCATCATAAATTATTTTGATGATTATAATTATATTGATTGAATTATTTCATATTTATTACTTTTTTTTTATTATTGTAGCTCTTGTAATAAATAATAAGGGATGGATTCTGGATCAGCACCATGATGCCAACTTGTGGCCATAGTATATACAGTATTCTGAAGAAGGTCTGAAATGTCACTGTGTGTGCGTGCTTGTGTGTGTTTTATGTATATGGATTTTTTTAAATTATTACTCATGATATAACATTGTCCAGACATGGCTGGTAAGGACATGAGGAGGAAACATCAGGAGATGTGTGAGGCTACAACAGGCAGTGGATCCCTCAGCAGCTGGATTACAAAGTGGAGAGTGATGGATGAGATGAGGGGATGTAAGGAGGGAGAGAGGCAAAGAGTGATTCACAGGCAGAGCCGAGTTTATTTCTCACAGTTTTTTGTTGCCTTATGGTTTCAAGCGCTGTCACCAATCTTTGCATTTTGTTATTATCTCATGACACGTGTTTAATCAGCTACCATCACTCCTATGGACTTTTTAATGTCTACAGTCTCAGATCAGCACAGCCCTGCCCTCCAGCACTATCAGCAGCAGGAGCAGCAGCAACCCCTCAACAGCAACATTGTACCCATCAGGTAAAACATAGGCTACTTTTGCTTTGCCTTGTTGCCCATATTAGATTCTTGATGAATGTGTGTTGTTGTTATTCAACCTGGTTCAATGTGCCCCTTTTTAACTTTGAGCACCTGCCCCTTTAAACGTCTCTGCACGGCGCTGTGCAGGTATCAGGCTGTTTTTCTCCTTTATTTCATAGTGGACAGAAATTCTTTTTTGGAGTGGCACCAAATTTGATGCAGAGCAGCTGATTGCTCTGTAAATAGTTTGAAATGTTTATTTAAAAAAACAGCTTGGCTGCATTTTTAGGTAAACAGCTGCAAAAAACTTTGTTGTTTGCTTAACTCAGTAACTTTTTTGAAGAAGTAACTGATAGGTTTGTAGCTTGAACCTATTCGCTGGAACGTTGAAGGCAATGTAATTACACAACAAGCAAGACCCGAGTAGGCAACATTCTTTATGTTTCACGTGCACGGGAGAGAACTGGACAGGCGCCGTTCCTTCGCTTGACCCCAGTTGCTCTCGTCCGCTCTCCCATAACACTGCTCTTTTATTGTGGTTACATGAATATGCATAGGTTCATTAACATATGACCTCTTATATAGGTATGCATGTGAACAAAGAATACCTTGTGTGTGTGTGTGTGTGTGTGTGTGTGTGTGTGTGTGTATCTGTGTGTGGGGGTCAAACTGTGACCCCAGGAAGACTCCCCAGAGCCGTCCATCTAAACAAAAGGCACTTAGCCTAAAACAGATATAGATACGTTTATCCTACTGTAACGGGTGTATTGAAAAATAATTTATATTTCACCAAAGATCCATCCTGCAGTGTTATTTTGGATTGTCAGTATTGGTTATGTATATGTGTTTATTTATATGTATGTTTTTATTTTCTGTATTTATATTTTGGGAGCTTTTATTTTGTTTGTGTGACCTTTGACTTCCCACGAAGTCACTTCCTGTAACTGCTGGCGCTATTTTCCTCAGTCGCCTAGAGGTCCCGCTGAGGAGAGGTGAGCGACGCTAGTGTTCTCAGTAACAGAGTGAATAAACACAGTTAAAGTAACTAAAAGTAATTCAAACGCTGCTTGTTCCTTTGTACATTTTGTCTCGCAGTTCTGTTCGATGTTTCAGTGTGAATTATTGTTTCTCTGTCGAGTACAGCACTTTATTGTAACATGCTAGTTAGCCATCCTCAGATGAGAGCATAGGAGCATGCAGGTGACTTCTCATGTGGTCCGCTATCCTTCTCTCTCCCTTGAAGGTGTTCATGCAGAAGTCCAGTAAAGTGAAGTCGCTGTACTGTTTTATTTTTATTTTAAACAGGTATGTGAGCTCCCTCTTTATTTTTGTGTCATGCGTACTGGTTATATTTTTTGTTTGTGATTCATGTTCACTGTTTCAACTTACTGTTAGATATATGTAACTAAAAAAATATGTAAAATTGTCACTGGTAAATGAAGTCTCCCTAAACTATAATTTTGTTGTTGAGGTAATTGTCACTATATGGTCACGATGCAGTGCATTTTCAGTTGTTATATATGATTATAAATACATTTTAGCAGTATTATTTGTTAATTGGATTTGTTGTGATGTTGCCCCTCAGTCGCCTAGAGGTCCCGCTGAGGAGAGGTGTTCATACAGAAGTCCAGTAAAGTGAAGTCGCTGTACTGTTTTATTTTTATTTTAAACAGTTCTGGGAGAATAAATCTGCCCCAGCTGGCAAAGAGAGAGCTGAATCCTCTGGTTATTTACACAACACAACGCAGAGAACTAACGGCAAACGGAGTTTAAGGCCAGACCGGCTACAGTGGTGCCGTGACCCGGATGGTGTAGAGTATGCCAGTCTCCTGAACATTCTACCCTTGCGCATTGTAGGCAGAAACACCTATGCCTTGCATGCTTTGAGCCAAACCATATTAAGAGAAACTGCCCTCGTCGCTCACCTATTCAAAGGCACCCTGCCTCCCAACCTCATGACACCCAGCCTTTAAACTAGCTGGCCCGCATTTGGTGAGGGGATGTGTGGGCACAGACGTTGAAACCCTCGGCAGTGATGATATTGAAAAGCATTACATCAAAGCATGTGCAGCCGCACCAGATGGTGTTAAGGTGGTAGTACAAAACACACAGAGAGTTGGCCCGTTTGACAAACTGTTTTACACTCCTGTCAGCATTAATAACAGACACCACATGCAGGGTATGCTTGACTCTGGTTCCATGGCGTGCACACTCAGTGAGCAAGCAGAACAGAGTATGCTGAGTGAGAATATACTGCCAGAACCCACTCCCCTGACTCAAGAAATCGTGCTAGTAGGCTGTGGTGGCACACTTACAAAGCCCAAATGCATGTATGAAGTTGAGATGAAACTGTATGGAGAGACCTGTATTGTTCCCATCCTTGTAGTGCCAGGTCAACGTGATGATATAATCATTGGCACAAATGTTATCCGGTTTCTCATGCACCAGTTGAAAATAACCAGTGACTATTGGCGCCTCGTGTCAGGTGGCGGTTGTCCCCCAGAGTGTGAGCAGTTTCTTGACCTCATGGCTAATTCATCCCGATGGAGAGGTGAAGAGCTCCCAGACAAGATCGGCACAGTCAAGCTTCAGCAGTCAGTCACCTTGTTAGCAAGACAAGAGCATCTAGTCTGGGGCAAGCTGCCGAGTAATGTTTCTATGTCACCAGGGAGCACGGTGATTGTTGAAGCCACTTCATCAAAGTCCATGCCACATAACATCATGGTTGGCCGCATCATAACGCCATTGTGGGGTGATAGGTGGGTTCCCATGAAGGTCACTAACCTGTTGGATAAACCAGTCACCCTGAAAAGAAACAGTAAGTTGGCTGACGTGTCCCCTTGTGTTGCTGTTGAGGATTTTGAAGTTTTCCAGGGCACCTGTCGACCCCAGAAATCTGTGCAGGTGGAAGAGAAGGATGATGCCCACCTCACTGATCTTAAACAGAGACTAAAACAGGTTGGGCTCAGTGAACTTGATATTGACCTGTGCCATGTTGGTCAAGAGGGGAAGGAGAAATTGGTTAAAATGCTTGAGAAGTACAATGACATTTTCTCCAAGCATACACATGACTGTGGCAAGGCCGAAGGCTTTGTACACCGCATCAGGCTCACTGATGAGAGGCCATTCCGCCTTCCTTACCGCCGAGTCCCTCCAGCACATTACCAAAAGCTGCGACAAGTTTTGTCTGAAATGGAAGAACAGGAAATCATCAGAAGGTCCGTGAGTGAGTATGCCTCTCCACTGGTGTTAGTGTGGAAAAAGGATGGTAGTTTGAGAATCTGCACTGACTTCAGATGGCTGAATGCAAGGACCCTCAAAGATGCACACCCACTGCCGCACCAGTCTGACTGCCTTGCTGCATTGGGTGGAAATACCTACTTCAGCACCATGGATCTGACCTCGGGATTTTATAACATCCCTATGGCAGAGGAAGACAAGAAATACACAGCATTTACAACCCCAATGGGATTGTTCGAGTACAACAGAATGCCCCAAGGACTCTGTAACAGCCCCGCCTCATTCATGCGAATGATGCTCAGCATTTTTGGGGATCTGAACTTCAGTAGTCTGCTGTGCTATCTCGACGATCTGCTTGTATTTGCTCGGACAGAAGAGGAGGCCTTGAAGCGGCTAGAGACTGTGTTTCAGCGCTTGCGCATCCATAACCTCAAACTAAGTCCTAAGAAATGCCACTTAATGAGGTCATCAGTCAAGTTTTTAGGCCACATTATAGATGGCAATGGAGTGGCTGTGGACCCGGCAAAGGTTGAGGTCATAGCAAAGATGACAAAGGCTGAATTGATGGAGGATGATGGCTGCACCCCATCAGTTAAGAGGATTAAGTCATTCCTGGGGATGATATTCTACTATCAGCATTTCATCCCTAGCTGCTCCTCTATGGCGAAGCCTTTGTTTGCGCTCACTGCTGGGCAAAAGAGGAGAGGGAGAGTTAAAACAGGCACCAATGCTGGTGTATACAGAAAGCTGAAGCCCTCTGACTGGACAGATGAATGTGACGCAGCTCTGTCTAATCTGAAAGAGAAGCTGTTGAATTGTGTAGTCCTTACACATCCAGACTTTTCTTTGCCTTTGATATTGTCCATTGATGCTTCATTAGATGGGCTCGGTGCTGTATTGTCACAAATACCAGCTGGACAGCAGAAAGCTCGTCCAATTGCTTTTGCCAGTAAGACCCTGAGCAATTCACAGAAAAAGTACCCAGCCCACAGGCTAGAGTTTTTGGCATTGAAGTGGAGTGTGTGTGAGAAGTTCAGTCACTGGCTAAGAGGTCATCCCTTTACAGTGTGGACAGATAACAACCCTCTCACCTACATCATGACAAAGCCAAAGCTTGATGCTTGTGAGCAGCGTTGGGTGTCCAAGCTTGCTCCTTACACATTTGATCTGAAGCACATACCTGGTACCAAGAACGTCGTAGCTGATGCTCTCAGCAGAGACCCCTTTGCAACAACAGTCAGCCATAGGCTGATCACAGAGCAGTACAGTCACCTTCTTGCTGAATCTGAGAGTGTTAGTTCTGAGGGAATACAAAATGCATTCCGGTTGAAGGTCCAAGGTCAACGCGTGGACACACCACCTTTCCGCACCACAGGACTGCAGCTGCCCTCGTCTCAGCCTGGGTGTGATGCTATGGATGTTAAGGCAATCCTGGATTTTCACAGTGAGTGGGAACTGGCTGCTGAAACAAGGGCTGTGGAACTGTTCCAGTCAGTTCAGGACCTAGTGTTGCCAGGACAGGAGTCATTTCCTGTGTTCACACTGGAGGAACTCCAGCATAGCCAGGAACTTGATCCCAGTATTTCAAAGATCTTACCATTTGTCACAAGGAGAAGACGACCTTCCAGGCGTGAAAGGGCAGGATTTGATGCGAAAGCCATGGTGTTATTTAAACAGTGGGAAAGGCTTAGGATTCAAAATGGAGTTCTCTATCGGATCACAAAGGACCCCCTGAGTAAACAAAGGAGACATCAGTTTGTTTTGCCTGACAGTCTCAGAGAAAAGGCATTGGATGGTGTTCATGATATTGCAGGACATCAGGGGCAAGCAAAGACTTTATATCTGACAAGACAACGGTTCTTTTGGCCGAAGATGGAGTCCGATATAAAAGAGTATGTCAAATGCTGTCAAAGATGCATCCTGGCCAAAACACCAGAACCCTCTGCTCGAGCCCCACTTGAGAGCATCAGAACCTCCGCTCCTATGGAGCTGGTGTGTTTGGATTTTTGGAGTGCAGAGGATAGTAAGCAACGCTCAGTAGATGTTCTAGTCCTTACAGATCATTTCACTAAGCTAGCCCATGCCTTCCCTTGCACAAACCAGACTGCAAAGCAGGTGGCTAAGAAACTATGGGACCATGTTTTCTGTGTGTATGGGTTTCCCGAGCGGATTCACTCCGATCAGGGGGCAAATTTTGAAAGTGAGCTCTTGGCAGAGCTGCTCAAGTTTTCGGGGGTCTCCAAATCCCATACTACGGCATACCATCCCATGGGAAATGGAGGGACTGAGAGGTTTAATAGGACACTCGGCAACATGCTTAGGTCCTTGCCCCTCAGAGAAAAGAACAAGTGGCCTCAACAAATACAGAGTCTGACATTTGCATATAATGCAACTGTACATGAGACCACGGGTTTTGCCCCATTTCAGCTCATGTTTGGCCGCATCCCGAGGCTCCCTGTTGACGTGATGTTTAAACAGGTGCTCTGTGATCCTGTAGTTGTGGATCACAAAAGTTATGTGAAAACACTCATGTCACATCTTCATGAGGCAGCTAAGATCGCCCAGACCCATGCCATCAAGGAACAAGCCAAACAGGCAAAAGGATATAACAGAAAAGTAAAGGGCACTCATCTGAACATAGGAGACAGAGTACTCATTGCAAATAAGGGTGAAAGAGGAAAGAAGAAACTTGCTGACAAGTGGGATGCAACAGTGTACACAGTCAGAGACAGAAATTTACAGACTCACACATACAAGTTGGAAGATGACAGAGGCAACATAAAGGTGGTACATCGCAACCTGGTTTTGAATATCAGCTTCCTGCCAGTAGTGACAGCTGAACTGGGTGACACTGGATCAGAGGGAGGGTCATGTGCGTCAGACCAGTTAGATTCCTTGGATGAGGAGACTGCAGAGGACAGGACCAGTGCTTGGATCAACTCAGATGATGATGATGAGAGCCAGGAGACCCTGAGTGAGGGACTCTCAGGATTGGGAAAGTCAAGTCAACAAGCTCCAGAGGTGGTTGCGGGGGATTCAACCCAGTGTTCCCTGGTAGGAGAGGACTGCCCAGACAGAGACACAGACTTGGACAGTTTGGTAGCAGAACCTGACTTAGACTCCCCGTCTGTGTTAGATACACTTTCAGAAACTGCACTCACTCACTCGCATCCATCAGACACAGATCGTGATGCACACACCAAGCCCCTACCAGTAGCCCCAGTGCATGTTGCCGACGCACAGATGCCTCCAACGGATGTGTGTCATGATGTGGGTCCCCAAGAACAGCCACGGGCAGGCCCAGACAATGTTGTCATGACGCGAGCCGGCCGAGTTAGTAAAAGAGTTAATCGACTCATTGAGTCCATGGTTCAAAAGCCTTTAGGTTTTAAGCGTTTGGCAAATTCAGTTAGCAGAAGGTCTCAGTCTCTTCTTACGCTGTTTTAAGTAAACCCAGGTGTTTAGAGATCTTTCTGTATTTTGATTCTAGGGGACAGTATCATTATGGCACAATTAGATACATAATATGTTTTAAGGTATTGACGTATGTGGACGGCTGGGAATGTGTGTGGTGTAAATGGCATCACACTGATCTAAGAAAGGCTGAGGCCTGATCATCCTCATGCTCTTTCTGAACCTATCTGGTAGGTAGCTTATACAGCTGTGACTAGAGCTTATAGCTCGGAGGTTTAAACCGGTGCCTAGGAGCCATAAATTCTGTAGATTTGTCCCTGTGTTCCGATTGGATTGTTCACCTGACTGTTCCGGATTTTGGTGAAATCTAGGAGGGGTGGATGTAACGGGTGTATTGAAAAATAATTTATATTTCACCAAAGATCCATCCTGCAGTGTTATTTTGGATTGTCAGTATTGGTTATGTATATGTGTTTATTTATATGTATGTTTATTTTCTGTATTTATATTTTGGGAGCTTTTATTTTGTTTGTGTGACCTTTGACTTCCCACGAAGTCACTTCCTGTAGCTGCGCGCTATTTTCCTCAGTCGCCTAGAGGTCCCGCTGAGGAGAGGTGAGCGTACGCTAGTGTTCTCAGTAACAGAGCGAATAAACACAGTTAAAGTAACTAAAAGTAATTCAAACGCTGCTTGTTCCCTTTGTACATTTTGTCTCGCAGTTCTGTTCGATGTTTCAGTGTGAATTATTGTTTCTCTGTCGAGTACAGCACTTTATTGTAACATGCTAGTTAGCCATCCTCAGATGAGAGCATAGGAGCATGCAGGTGACTTCTCGTGTGGTCCGCTATCCTTCTCTCTCCCTTGAAGGTGTTCATGCAGAAGTCCAGTAAAGTGAAGTCGCTGTACTGTTTTATTTTTATTTTAAACAGGTATGTGAGCTCCCTCTTTTATTTTTGTGTCATGCGTACTGGTTATATTTTTTGTTTGTGATTCATGTTCACTGTTTCAACTTACTGTTAGATATATGTAACTAAAAAAATATGTAAAATTGTCACTGGTAAATGAAGTCTCCCTAAACTATAATTTTGTTGTTGAGGTAATTGTCACTATATGGTCACGATGCAGTGCATTTTCAGTTGTTATATATGATTATAAATACATTTTAGCAGTATTATTTGTTAATTGGATTTGTTGTGATGTTGCCCCTCAGTCGCCTAGAGGTCCCGCTGAGGAGAGGTGTTCATACAGAAGTCCAGTAAAGTGAAGTCGCTGTACTGTTTTATTTTTATTTTAAACAGTTCTGGGAGAATAAATCTGCCCCAGCTGGCAAAGAGAGAGCTGAATCCTCTGGTTATTTACACAACACAACGCAGAGAACTAACGGCAAACGGAGTTTAAGGCCAGACCGGCTACACTACCATAAAACAATAAGACAAGGTACGACCTCTCCCATGCTCCTAAAATGTGGGTGTGAAAGTCAGAGAGCTCTGGAATGCACACAAAGCTTGCAGACTATTAAGGATCAAACCTCCTATCACTACACAATCGATTATATACTTCTAAGCATATATGAGTAAATATTTCTAAGCATAAATGGCAATAAACAATACAAATCTAACATTTCCCCCCTTTTGACAATTATGCTAGAAAAGTACCCAGTTATGAATACGTCATGTCTGACAGAGTCAATGCAAACATTTTTATACTCAGCATATGTCAATGTACACAGTCTGACAAATCTATTAGCAGTTATCCAAGTTCTCATTGATCTCATTCAATGGTAACCTGCATCCTACGAGCAAACAAATGAATTGTTAATGGTCAAAAGAGAAATTAACATTTTCAAGATCACTCCAGCTTGGTTGTGCTCCTCCTCTAGACATGTAAATCATGTCTCTCTGCAGAGTGGTTTAAGTTCTGCAGGACGTCATAAATGTGTCTTCCAGTTGTTTCCATCACTGTTCATAGGACCAGAGTCCAAATGTATGTAGAATAGACATTCAAACATACCAGTTGAGTTTGCCGTTTGTCAACATGGGTCTCAGCTATTGTGAGAGCTGCAGACCTCTTCAGCACTCTAGTTTTATGGCCTCTCTGCCAACCCCTATCACCTCACTTCAGGCCTCCGTCCTGCGAGGGGGATACATATGACTCCTCCATTGTCCATCCTGTGCAGGAAAATCCTCTGTGGAAAGGGTGCTGGATCCAGTTATCTTACTGCTGTTATGATCCCAGCAGTCTTCAGTGTGCCATCGTATGCACAGTATAGTGACACAGCATTAGGTGATATTCATAGGAAACTGCTGTCATCACCACCATAGCTTCTGGTTCCTGTGCTTTTCACAGAATCATGATGCCATCCTTGAACTCCCTCTGCGCTGTCGGTGGAGCTTGGCACGCTCCCCTCATCCTTCAGGTGCCCGTCTGTTGTCCACAATCTCCTCTCTTGGCCTCTGGAAAGCCCCCTTGGCACAGCTCTCATTCCAACACAGCTTCGTGGTCCTTGCTGTGGCTCCGAAATCTGATCTCATGATGGGCCCCAAACAGCTTGACCTTTGACCTCAACCCCTGCCTGGAGGCAGCTATGCCTGGAATGGGTTCGCTTCTCACTGGGCCTCTGAAGATTTCTCAGGAGATTCCTTTCAGCAATACTCTGACTGCTGCACCTGTATTTCCTTGCTAGGAGGAAAAACTCCTATTTGGAAAGCATGTCAATCATCATCAAACCACATTCTTTAGTTCAGTGAGCTTCATCTATGGACCATCAAAGCCTCATCTGAACATGGATGCACCACTTACATAGGTTTAATACCCGTAAATGAACTGTTAATCACACAAATCACTGCAACAATCTTAAAAAACATAGTTTAGAAAACATAGAAAACATAGTTTTATGTAATTCATGTAATTCTGGACCCCTCCTCTTGACGCATGGACACTCCCATGAGTCAACTCATCAAACCTAGATTCCTGTCTGAAAGAAAAAGGTCAGCTAGATCATGTCCCAGGCAACATCAGGGCGTCTCCCCGTCTGGAGCAGCACCACCCCGGACCTATAACCCTGCAATAAAAGATGTTAGTGTGTTTTGCATAATAAGTTTGCTTCACATCTGGCTCCGCCTGGAGCCATCATACATACCATCATGGCCTGGAAAACAAGATCTGGAAGTAAAATCAACCTTCACACTTATAAACAATTGTATCATAAGAGTAATAAAGCATTCAGCATCAGCAAGACAAGTATCATGTGCAGGTTTTCTCAAATCAGTAAACTACAATTATCGGCATAATTTGCCTCAGACATGGATCATCCCATGTACTCAGTTAACATTAATGTAATCGGTGACTTCCCTTAAGCAAAGTCACTCCATGTATTTATCACTACGAGCTCAGTAGTGGCCAGCTAATGAGCCCCATATCAAACTATTCCGCAAACACTGCATCTCTTATTTGCTTTCTCATGTTACTTGTCCATCTCTGCTGAATCCTCTACATGCACTCTTAGAAAAACCAACATTAGCAACACACATGGACAATCCTGGTGGTCAGGCACAAGTTGACAGGTTCCAGAGGTGCTATAAAAAGACCATAAAGTTAGCCATCCATAGCTGTGGAAAGAAGTGACACTAGTTTCAACACAGGAAATGTCTCACATGTTATTCACATCGTCAAAGTAACCTTTAACATTTCCCCAACAACACAGTGTAACAGCATCACCAACTCATAACCTGCAAACACAGTTTTCTTCACACACAAACCCAGAAATCCTGTAGCAGGAAAAAACATCAACCAGCTATCCTGGTATAAATCACATGATCAAATCACATGAAGAACTGTAATGCTGTAGAAAAGTTAGCACTGCGCAGGTGTACACACACTTTCTCACAGTTACCTCCGTGAGCAACACAAGGTAGTGAATAACACCCCTGGTAGATGCACAGACACAGAAAGTGGCATTTAAAAGGTTAAATCGTCACGCAACCTCAAATGTTGCTGTCCTCTTTCTGCTCCTGTAAAAAGAAACACACATAGATTCATCTGCACCTTTGTCAGGCAGGGGTTAAATTCGCACAGTGATGTCAATCAGTCTGTCAGCTTTTACCAGTCAGTCAGTGTTTTGTCCTTTTTTTTCTCTTCCACTCATTCATGCATTCATTCATTCTTTCTTTGCTGACAGTGGAAGCTATCGTCGACTTTAGCATCCACTCACAGCAAAATGACGTCATTTCAAAAAGAAAAGAATTTAGACTGGATTTTCTCGTTGAATCCTTTTGGACAGGAACTTATTTTCTAATTGTCCCAGATAAGTGACTTTCTCCTGAGCCCATTTTAATGTGGAGAAACTCACTTGCAACAATTTTCTCGACGACGCATTGTATAGCGCTTCTGTTCCAATCGTGCAGATCTGCTCAAACAGAGATCATCAAACAAAACTCTCAGTGCACTGTGAAAGTATCAAAATAAAAAGGCCTTGTTAAGTCATGACACACGCTCCTCATCTCAGGAGGGTAAATCATACCATTCGCATGATTTATCAAACCATCATACTAATTGACAGGCTCAACTTCACAACAAAAGAAAAATCATCAGCTAGATAAACTCCAACCCAACCATCAGCCGCACAACACACAACATAAGCCTCATGTCTCATTAGCTATGAATTTTAATCCCCAGGACTGTACTTTTTACTCATTTAGGCCACAAATTTTATTTAGTTTTCCTTTTTTCCCCGTCATCATAAAACATGTGACATGTTGTCATGCATTTCACAAAAGAAGTTTGTTCTTATGTATTCAGAGTTGTGTATCTGGGTACAGGATTCACTCGCACATCACAACAGGAAACTCAGTGTTTTAGAGTCTCCACTCCAACACATCTCATTCACTCGTACTAGAATTCAGTCACCTTTCCTTAATCTAAGAACCATCAACTAATTTGCATATCAGCTATTAACCCACTAAGTTGACAGGACAACAGAAATGCATGTTCAAAATATTATCACAAAAATAGAATTTCCCTCATACAGTAAATTACTTGTGCTCCATCAATCAGGCAGAAAGCATCTCCCAATTTACTATATTAACAACTAAATTTATTGTCTGATCACTGGTTGGTCAAACCAGAATCTTTTTTCCCACAAAAGTTAAACTGTTGTCCTGCAACCTTGAGAGTTAACTGTCAGCATTGGATAAATTCAGCATTTGATAACAAGTGTCTGTTAAATTTACACTATTTTAGCACTGATGAGAGATAACAAGCTGATCTTCATTGCATGTGTGTTTGTCTTATTAGGCAGGTTTAATCAATGTCTGTGGAGCTGCATCTCCAGCAGGGCATGTTCTTAAAGTTGCCTTTCCTACACACTTCTCTGCTATTATTTGATCATCATTTTCAACTAATGTGCTATGAGTCCACTGATCTTTGCATCACACGAGGTGACTTGGACAAGATGATAAACAGACTCACATGCTTAAGATGCTGCCTAATCTTCATGAGCTCTCTTGTTTGTGTTAGTAGGGTTAATGCATATTCTGCTTGTGTGTGTGATTTTGTATATGTTTCTTTTTGCAGTGGTTCAGATTCCTTCACAATTTTCCACTTAAGCAGTCAGTTTTCTTTTCCCCAGGTTTGCTAACCCAAATTTTGATTTCCCACATTAAACAACAGCATTCCTCTGTGTTCTCACCTGCTGCATGTGGAAAATCGATCCAGGTCTGCTTTTCATCTGAAAGTGACAAAACTAAGACATTTTCATTATTATCATCACTGCTTAACCAACACACATCTCTCTCTGTTTTTTGAACTCTCCTTTCTTAAAAGCAGAAAATGAGATTGTAGTTGTTCTTGGCTGATAAACACAAAACCTTTTTCCTATTATTTTCCATCTACAATGTAGATTTTGTCTCTGTTTTACTCTTTTTTTCCCTTTACACTAGCTGGTGACCTGGAGAATCACCGCTCTCACAATTTGTGACAATTACTTTTACACAGCACACACACACTATGACGTCAGGCACATTCACACTCACTTTTTTCATCTGCATAAATAAATCATATGGCTGATGATATGTGCCATGGTGATCCATAAGTATGATCACAAGTTTATTTAATTATTTTTCAACCCAACAAAGCAAATAAACAAAAACATGATGCTGATGCTATGAACACTCTACACACATGAATCAAGATCCAGGAAAACTGCTGCGCATCTGAAAGACGAAGCTGAACTCACGGATACGCTACATACTCGAGTTATCATAGTTCTCTTCCCCTTTCTTTGATGAGTTCTCAGCCAGCTCCCGATCTGATAATGTGTAGCTTGCTCATCAGCTCAGAAGAGACCGCAACACAACCTCACACCGTGGTTGCGTGCTTTGCCTACAGTGGCAAAGACTTACATTTTCATATTCAACTCAGCTTCTCCATCATGTAGTTTTCAGCTGTTTCACACAGGGTTCAGCATAATAGTTGTTTTCATAGGTGTGCTCTATATCTCAGCAATGGCTCATATTAGGATGACAGTTTTCAAACAGGTCAAGTGCCTCTATGCATGTAATTAGGTAAAATATTTGCCTATTTTACTTCATCTCATATGTCATTGTACTGAATTTGAGCAACCCTAAGCTTAATGCAGATTACTGTTAACAACTGGTTAAAGTAATGGTCTGGAGCACAGGCTGTTGTTGATCAGGGAAATCATCTAAACATTTTGTGTCAGCACGGGGTGGGGGAAAGCCATTCACCAGAGCATATCTTAACTGCTGCTGATGTGGGCTGGCCTTCTCCACAAGCTCTTCAAGGCTGCTGTTTTCCTGAAAACTTCTAACATTTGAGATTCTCCCGTGACTAGTTTACGCTCATGACAGTTATGAGAATATAAATACCTCGCACTGTTGGGAGTAAATTCTTGCAAAAATGTGTTGTCTCCCTGTGAGGCAGTCTTACTTGCTCGGAAACCCATGATAACAACAACCGTGTCACAGACCATGCCTGCTCCGCAGCATTCACACAACAACAACACAAAATAGGCCTACTCCGGACTCACACCGCTCGGGACACTAACCCAATCTTTCGGGACCCTAACCCAGTTGTGGGACACTAACCCAGTCGCGCGACAAAGCCCAATGAAGGGATGCTCGGGACACAAACCCAGGGCGATTTCTCGGGACACAAACCCAGTTGCGGGACACAAACCCAGTTTCGCAATTATAGAGTCACTCTACAACTTACTTGGTGTTGCTTAGCGTGTAATACCCGCCGATCGTCATTCGTCGAGGAGAGAAAACGGACAGCTAATCCACCGGCCCGATGACAAATTCTCACGTCTCGCTGACGTCAGGGTTCTCTCCTCGGTGAATGCCGACTCCAGGGATCCGGCGTCGAAGGACCAATTAATGATAGGTTTGTAGCTTGAACCTATTCGCTGGAACGTTGAAGGCAATGTAATTACACAGCAAGCAAGACACGAGTAGGCAAGTTCTTTATGTTTCACGTGCACGGGAGAGAACTGGACAGGCGCCGTTGCTTCGCTTGACCCCAGTTGCTCTCGTCCGCTCTCCCGTAACACTGCTCTTTTATTGTGGTTACATGAATATGCATAGGTTCATTAACATATGACCTCTTATATAGGTATACATGTGAACAAAGAATACCTTGTGTGTGTGTGTGTGTATGTGTGTATCTGTGTGTGGGGGTCAAACTGTGACCCCAGGAAGACTCCCCAGAGCCGTCCATCTAAACAAAAGGCACTTAGCCTAAAACAGATATAGATACGTTTATCCTACCATAAAACAATAAGACAAGGTACGACCTCTCCCATGCTCCTAAAATGTGGGTGTGAAAGTCAGAGAGCTCTGGAATGCACACAAAGCTTGCAGACTATTAAGGATCAAACCTCCTATCACTACACAATCGATTATATACTTCTAAGCATATATGAGTAAATATTTCTAAGCATAAATGGCAATAAACAATACAAATCTAACAGTAACTATATAATTAATCGCCCAAAATTGGTCATTATGTACTGTATTTTGCAGACAGAGAGTTACAGGACTCTCTCCCAGACCACAGACTAATACAAGTCCACTTTATAAAAAAAAAGAAAGTTGTGTTTTTAGAATTGGAATTCAAGTTATTTTTACTTCCAATAGTGTTAACATACTGCACAGGTCATGAACAATGTTTTTTTTTATTAATTTCATTGTAAGTGGGCTAAAGCAGTTAATTAAAAGTCTAAGGAGCTTGGAAAGAAAAGCGTCTGGACTTCTTTAAGTTGCTTGAAGACGTTTCACCTCTCATCCGAGAAGCTTCTTCAGTTCTAAGGTTAAATGGTGGGGAGTCCCAGTTTTAAACCCAGTGGGAGTGTCCCCTCAAAGAGGGACAAAAGGACCCCTGATGATAATCTACCTAATCACATGAGCCAAGGTGTGAAAACGGGTGTGGGTCACAATCAGCCAGGGTTTCGGGTGAGCTCATTGTGAAACCTGGCCCCACCCTATCATGTGATTTCCTGAGGTCAGATGGCCCAGGATGTGAGTGGGCGTTAAGGTGTCTGAGAAGGGATCTCAAAACTGGATTATAGATGGCAGACAGTTGGTGTCGTAAACCACCGTCTCTCTTCAATGATGGTCGCTCACGTCTATGTTGTGCCATGTGTTTATGAAGTGGCTGTTTGGTCTCTCCGATGTAGAGGTCTGGGCATTCCTCGCTGCACTGTACAGCATACACCACATTGTTAAGTCTGTGTTTTGGAGTTTTGTCTTTTGGGTGAACCAGTTTCTGTCTGAGTGTGTTGCTGGGTCTGAAATGCACCGGGATGTCGTGCTTGGAGAAAACCCTCCTGAGTTTTTCTGATACACCGGCTATATAGGGGATGACAACGTTGTTGCGTCTGTCTTTCTTATCCTCCCTAGTCAGAGAACCTCTGCAGGAAACATTGGGTGGAGTTGTGGGAGAAGTCTGCAGTGTAGATGGTGAAGAGGAACAGTGCCAGAACCGTTCCGTGTGGGGCCCCCGTACTGCAGACGACCCTGTCCGACACACAGCCCTGTGTTCTCACATACTGTGGTCGGTCATTGAGGTAGTCCAGAATCCATGTAGTGAGGTGATGGTCCACTCCTGTGTTCTCCAGCTTGTGCTTCAGGACCGTGAGAAGAATGGTTTTAAAGGCATTGGAGAAATCAAAGAACATGATTCTCACAGTGCTCCCAGCGGTCTCCAGGTGAGAGAGGGAACGATGTAGGAGTGTGTGTGTGTGTGTGTGTGTGTCTGTGTGATCCTCTACCTAGTCACACGAGGATCACAAGGGGGTCCTTTGTCCCTCTTTGGGTGGATACTCCCACGGGGTTTCTTCACCATTTGACCCTAGAACTGAAGAAGCTTCTCGGATGAGAGGTGAAACGTTTTCAAGCCACTTACAAATGTCCAGACGCTTTTCTCTCCAAGCTCCTTAGACTACGATGACCTGGATGACTGAGAACCTTCACAGACTCTTTGATTTTTATTGTTTTTCATTTGTTTCACTGTGATTGTTGAAAGTTCTGAACTGGTGTTCAGAAATTAGTGATTTTTTGTACTTTTTTAAAAACTATTGTAAATGTTCTTAATAGTTGTTGTTTTGTTTTTTTTACTAATTTAAATACAAAGGAATATCTTGTTTTAGTTTAAACTTTTAATATTTATGGTCTCTTTTTTTTCCTGATATCAGAGCACGCAGAGACGCAGATGCTCCGAGGCAAACGCACACTAATATACACACACAAGGAAAAGAGGAAATGGCACACAGGAGGAAGACACAGCTGATTCTAATTAGGCGAGACTGGGAGGAGGTGAACCATAGAACCAAAAATACTAGACAAAACACAAGGGAGACACAGAGAACACTAAACAATGGGAACATTTACAAATAACACAAAAATAAACAAACCACAGAACATTAATAAACTTAAAACATAAAGACAGAGTCCACACACTCCAGACCATGACAGTATGTACATTTTAATAATTTTTACATTACAGACAGTTTTTTCTATTTTTTTTTTTTTTTACAATGCATTCTTTTTTGACTATTAATTAATTTGTTTATTTATTTATTCTTAATCTGCGGTCATTTGTTTCCAAGAAACATGCATCATTTTTCACTTATCTAGTGTTTGTCTGATATAGGATCAGATTTTTCTTTTCTGTTTCTATAATATTTAAACAGCTTATGGTGTACATTGGATACTGTCACAGTCCGGGTTAGCTGCTGGAAAATTCCACTGAGTCCATGTTCTCCTGTTCCTCCCCTGGGGCAGAGCTGTCATCACCTCACCTGGAGATAATCATACTGTATGGCATCACAGTCTACCACTGGGACTTAAAATGTATTTGTAAAAATTATTTGTAAAATTTAAAGCCATTGAAGCGATATTAAGAATAAAGATGATTTTTTTAGAGCCCTGTGCGACACACTGGCGACCTGTCCAGGGTGTACCCCGCCTCTCACCATATGACAGCTGGGATAGGCTCCAGCGCCCCCTGCGACCCTGAAAAGGATAAGCGGAAGCAAATGGATGGATGATTTTTTTAGATGATGTTTTAGTTCTTATTTGTTTTTCACTGGCAGGAGAAAGCACTCCCTGGAGAACAGAAACAACATCCAAGGCCTCCCTGAGTTTGAAGCTCAGATGTAACCAGAGGTGGCAAAAGTACAGAAGTAAAGATACTACTGTTAAAAAAATACTTCAGTGAAAGCTGAAGTACTCATTCAACTTATTTACTGAAGCAGAAGTAAAAAAGTACAATCTCTGAAATGTACTCAAAGTAAGGAAATAAAATAAGATATTTGGAGAACATTTTTATTTTTGTGGAGAGCTAAATGAACCTTGTGCTATATTAACACAATAACAAAGCAAAATCAGTAGACTGGAATGCAAACTTTATTCTAATTTTTTAAATTATAATTATACTCGAATATATGCTTGAATCAGAAGGAAAAGAATGGAAAAATAGCACTGTTTCCTTGTTTCATATATTATAGATGGTGATTTTTTTCAGAAATGAGAAAATGTTTTAAATGAGCAGTCCTTACCTTTAAATCTTCTCTTCTTCCTCTCATGTCCTGTTTTTCTTATCTTTCTCCATCTCTGAGTGAAGTTAGCTCTTTCTTTTCTCTCCCTGTGAAATACAGCAGCTGGAACTTTAGCTACCAACACACTGTGAGAAAAACTGCACACAAATAGTTTGTGTGTTTGCTGGTGTTTGTTAAGCTGATAGAAACGCTGGATTTGAAATGACCTGACACTGAAAAAATATCGCTCCCTTTGTGCTCGCTTGTCTTCAGTAGGGCGAGCTAGATGCTGAAATACCACAACCACAGTAAAAAAAATAAATCAATTAAAAAACACTGTCCTACTTTTAATTCCTGACTTTGGCACAAGTCATCTATTTTTCTGTGACATCCCCTTGCGATTAATACATGAACAGGATCGCCTTTCATGTGTCTCTGATTAGGCTTAAGTGCTTTGATGTGTGAAGGCTCGCAGTGATGAAATAATAACTCCCCTTAAATGTTAAAGCAAAAGCAAGCAAAAAGCCTTTTTTGAAAATGTAAGGAATAGAAAGTAAACAGTAAGAAAAAAGGTAAAGTATGTGGTTCAAGCCCTTGCAACTGTTATATAATAGCCGGCAATAAGTCTGACTCATTTCCAGTGGGTGATGCACTCTACCAGGGCTGCCCTTTTTTCACTGATTCTGGACAAAATTTTTATGGATATAATTTCTAGATGTAGCCAAGTGGCAGAAGGTTTCAACTTGGGTGATCTCAGAATCTGCTTTTCTGATTTTCACACATGATGTGGTTCTGTTGGCTTCATTGGGTGATGGCCTCCAGCTCGCATTAGAACGGTTCCCAGCCAAGTGTGCAGTGGTGGGAATCAGCATCTCCAAATCTGAGGCCTTGGTCCTCAGCAGGAAAAGGGTGGACCTTTTCATTTTGCAATATTTCTGAGATGAAGTAAATAACACTGGGTGAACAAAGAGTTCTGAGCTTCCTAATTTAAATTCTGGCAAAAAAATAATACCAAGATGATTTGATATTAAAGTGAGGGGTTTGGTTTAATTTGTGTTAAGAAATAATGACAAAATGTTATTGTTTACTTAATTCAATTCAATTCAGTTCAGTTCAATTTTATTATATACCACCAAATTACAACAACAGTCACCTCAAGGCACTTTATATTGTAAGGAAGACGCTACAATAATACATACACAGAAAAAAACACAACAATCATATGACCCTAATTTAAGACCAGGTTATTTTTTATAATGTGCTGATACATAAAAAAAATTACAAATACAAGACAGTATATTTTTTTTCTTGTTACTGTCTGTGCATGAAGTGTGTTGGACGGACGGTGAATTATTTTGTTGAGTTTGTTTGTTTCAGAGTCAGAGAGCCGTGTCTCTCTACAGTCAGAGGTTTTTGTACGGCGGCTCAATGAGTTTGTATCACTGTGGTACACGTTCGGTGGAGGAACCAGACTGGATGTTAACTGTAAGTACATTTGACTCATTTATGAAGTTAAAACCTGTATCGTTAAGGTTAATTTCATTTCCTTCTACACAAATACTTCATGTTTCTCATAAATATAAAATCTAATATCAGTGTAAATTTTGAATTCAGACTAAAATTGTCTTGTGCATTTATTTTTACTGGAAAATAAACTTTCAATTTTTTTTTTTTTGATGAAAAGTAGAAAACATTTATAGATTGTACATTTCCATAAAAGTTTTGTCTTCAACCTTTTCCTGCAAATAATGTGACATCCATCTAAAATTAATAATTCTTAAAGATTTAACATTATTAACAACACATTAACAGTGTGCTGTCTGAGGTTTGCTGATATTATGAATTTTGATGTGTGAGTAAGTACAGTTATCTTTATTGTTCCCAAATAGACCAAAAACAGGTCCATGCTTTTTTCTGTTTTACATACTATTGTTTATGACAAGTTTATGACAAAATTCTGACATGTTGATTTCTGTTTGTTTTCTAATTGTAAAACTAATAAATAATACAAACATAACACACACGAGTACATCAGAAGTCAAAGAAACGGTTTAATATTTTTATCTTTGGAACTGA
Source organism: Oreochromis aureus (assembly GCF_013358895.1). Lineage (NCBI taxonomy): Eukaryota > Metazoa > Chordata > Actinopteri > Cichliformes > Cichlidae > Oreochromis > Oreochromis aureus. The sequence continues at coordinate 35,865,344 of NC_052962.1, forward strand.
AACTCGTCTGTTGCCATGGTTCAGCAGTGAAGCCTGTCTGTTACCATGGTTACCAAGCTCAGATAGAGAAGTGTAACAACTGGAGAGCAGTTCCACCCAAACTCCCAGTTTCTCTAACATCTATTCTCTCTCTCTCTCTGCAGTGGGTCGAGTCCCCCCCTCCCTGACCGTGCTGGCGCCCTCTAGTGAGGAGCTGCAGCAGGGGAAGGTTACAGTCATGTGTGTGGCCAACAAGGGCTTCCCCTCAGACTGGAGGCTGTCCTGGAAGGTGGATGGAAGAAGCAGCAGTGGAGAGGAGAGCAGGAGCCCCGGGGCGCTGCAGAATGACGGCCACTACAGCTGGAGCAGCACCCTGAGGCTCCCTGCAGACCAGTGGGAGAAGGTGGGCTCTGTGACCTGTGAGGCCACCCAGGGCTCCCACACTCCACTCTCACAGACTCTGATGACAGACCAGTGTTCCCAGTCCTGAGCTGACTCACTGGGACTCTGATACTGGCTTTAGTCTGCAGCTTCTCTCAGTCTGCTCCCTCTGTGTCTGTATTGCTTTGATAGTTTTCATGTTTTCATGCTTGTGGCACTGTTGATGGTTTTAATACTTCAAATAAAAATTGAGGTCTTCAAATAGTGGTTTTCATGTGTTTCCATTCAGCTGCTCTTCTGTCTGATAATCATCCTTCAGGTTCAGTAGTGATGCTTCCATACACTGAAAATCTCTCCTTCAGTAACTTTTACTGAGAGAATCCCATGTGCTGTATCACATCAGACTGTAAACTTGCAGAAAAAGTAAAAAAAAATACATGAACAAATAAAGCAATAAATCAATAAACAGTCACAGCCAACACTTGCTCCCTGCTATAAATAGCTTTAAAATCTTTCGCGTTTTGTAGCTGCTTTATTTCCTGTTGGGTGTAGCAGAGGCAGCCAAAGGTGGTGGAAGATCATTGTAACCTGCATGTGACCCATGATGAGACCATTCTTTGTTTTCTTCAACGTGATTAAATAAAAGTTAAACTTCTTTTTTTTTAAAGTGAGAGACACTAAAAGAAATTTATGTTTCATGTGTGTTATTTTAAGTTTTATTACTGTGTGTGTGTGTGTGTGTGTGTGTGTGTGTGTGTGTGTGTGTGTGTGTGTGTGTGTGTGTGTGTCCTCAGTGAACTGTATCAGTCTCTGCAGTATCTTCCAGCTGCAGCAGTCACTTCAGTTTCTGTTCAGTCTGACTGAGGGAGGTTTTTGTACGACTGTTTTTCACTGTGTGAACACATTCTGACTGTTAGGATAGTGAAAACTCTGACAGTAATAAACTGCTGCATCTTTAGCCTGGACTCCACTGATGGTCAGAGTGAAGTCAGAGTTTGATCCACTGCCTGTAAAACGAGCTGGAATCCCTGATGCTCGAGTGCTAGCATAGTAAATGAGCAGTTTAGGAACTCCTCCATCTTTCTGTTGGTACCAGGCTAAAAGATGGTTGTTGTTCCAAACATAAACATTCTGACTGGTCCTACACTTGATGTTCACAGTTCCTCCCACAGCAGAGCTCACTGCTCCAGGCTGAGTCACTGTGTATTGTCCTCTGGACTCTGAGGATACAGAGACAAAAACATAAAGCAGCTTCATGGTTTTGTGGGCTTCATTTCAGAGGGACAGATGTTGATAGAGGAGAGGAGTTTGATTCTCTGGACTTTACCTGTGAAGCAGCAGCAGAGGAGAGTCCAGATGAGGACGCAGATCAAAGTCATGTTTTTGATGAGGAGGATTTCTGTGGCTTCTGTTGTGATGAAGGACAGCTGTCAGTCATCCAGTGTTCAACTCTCAGGACTATAAACTCTCCCAGAGCACTGGAGCATGGTGCTGCTTATGCAAAGTGCCTCTCTATGGAAATGAACTGACTTTAGCTCTTTTTCAATGGATAAAATGGTATTTTTGGAATTTATGCTGTGTACGATGACTATATACAATATTCGACTGCTCTTGTTCATGTCATGTCCTCATAGCAAATCCCTGATTTCCCCTAATTATCAGTAAAATGAAATATGATGCATATATAATCTTTCTGTCTATATAACATAATTATACAAAGAGTGAATTATTCTTTTGGTCGTCTTTGTTTTTTATTTGCTTCGTTGTGATTGTTGAAGCCTCTGAACTGGTATTCAGAAATGATTTATTTAAGTTTTGTAGTTTTTAAAAACTAAAAACAGTATTGCAAAATCTTTTATTTTTTTCTAATACAAAGGGATATCTTCTTTTAGCCTAAAGTATTAACATTTTTCGTCTCTATTCCTCCTCATATCCGGGGGGATGAGATCAGTTTTGCTGAAAATTTTATCTAAGTCTTTATCTCTTCAGAAATGGACATTTATCCTGTTCTACCTGTATAACTCCATGTATTTCATTGCAATATAAATTTGAGTTTTTCTTTATATTTCTTATGGATTCATGTGTTTTTAGTTGAAGGTAATATTATAATTACGATTAAGAGGTTTCTTTTACACTTGATGATGTAAATACCTGAAGGCAGAATAAGGTTTTTTGATAATGTACACTGTGTATGTATGTTTTAATAATTTTTACACTACAGACAGTATATAGGATGCGTTGTGGTTGACTCGGTGAGCGGTCTTTCGTTTTCTGTGTAGTTCGTTTTTCAATTCTATTTTTCTTTTTGTTATTTTGTGTTTTTTTCTTTCCATTATAAAAAAAATCATATTATTTTATTTATTTACTTATTTATTTATTCTTTATCTAAAGTCATTTTTTTTCCAGGTAATATGCATTGTTTTTCACTTATCTATTGTTTGTATAGGATCTGATTTTTGATTGGATGTTACTGGTCATGGGACCATTCATGCCTTCGTAAATAGGTGATTTACGAAGGCACTGCTTGGTGTTTCATTGTGTGACAAAGAGCATGTGTGCTTGAAACATCACTAGATGTGATAAATATGGACACTGGAGTTCTGCAGTGTGTGAACCATGAATTCGTTTTTCTTTGTCTCATGTTTCTGGCTCTACACCTGCCCCATAGGATGAGGAGGATGTGCATAGATTCCTTATTGTTTTGGTAAATGGACTGATTCTTATATAGCGCTTTTCTACTCTCCTGGAGTACTCAAAGCGCTCTATACAACATGCCTCATTCACCCATTCACACCCACTCATACAAGCACTTCTAAACACAAGTGCAAACTAAACTACATTCACACACCGATGAATCCATCGGAGGCCAACTTGGGGTTAGTATCTTGCCCAAAGATATTTGGCATGCAGCCAAGAATCGAACCACCAACCTTCCGATCAGTAGCTGATCTGCTCTACCACCTGAGCCACAGCCACCCACTATTGGTCTTTCTCCTATTGTATCATAGAGGATGAGATCAGCTTTGCTGGAAATTGTATCTCAATCTTTATTTCTTTCTATCTCTACAATATTCAAAGAGCTTATGGTATACGTAGGATACTATCACAGTCCTAGTGAGCTGCTGGAAAATTCCATTGAGTCCATGTTCTCCAGCACCTGCCCCTGGGCAGAGGTGTCATCACCTCACCTAGAGCAATCTACTAAGGATATTTAAGACCAGCATTGCCATCTCTTCCCCACCAGTTCATCAAGTTATCCATGTTGGCGTAAGATTGTACTCAGCGGCCCCGTGCGGGGAGCAATCGCCAAGCAGGTAGCGGACCTAGGGAATCACGAACAGGAGTTGCAGGCTTTAGGCAGTGCAAAGCCATCAGTGATACCAAGTCAGAGATCCTAGCGTCCATTAAGGCTATTCAGGCTAGCTTACCTCCCACGTACACTCCCTTCGTGCCTCCACCAGCCGTACCCCCGATGCTTGCGATAGTTTCCCTGCTGCCATTCCAGGTTCAGTCTGCTCTGGCAGGCTTGGTGAGACCTGTCAGTGCATTCGCTTTCATCCTGTTCATATGATGAGTTTTTGGGAGAGCTTAGAATAAGACTTTTGCTCACTCCATCTCTGAGGGCAGTGCAGCTAGGAGGTTGCTAGGGTTACGCCAGGGAAGTCGCAGCATAGCCAAGTTCCTTAGTGACTTCTGCACTGCCACTGCTGAAGGAAAATGACCCGATCATGAGCTTTGAGAGGTATTTTGTTGAGCTCTAACTGACAAGCTTAAAGATCAGCTAACTTCTTGCGACGATCCTGAGTCATTTAGTCTACCTCTCTCTAAAGATTGACTATTGCCTGAGAGGGAGGGAGGCTGAAAAAACTACAAAACCCAAAGATCGTTTCCAGTTCTGGCTATATTAGTTCCGTTTCCTGTGTTTCCTTCTGCTGCAATTCCCACAACCTCTGAAACAGCCCCAAAATCCATGCAGATTGACCACTCTCACCTCACCCCTGAAGAGCAAGAGCGACGCCTCCATTCAGCTTCGTATTTCTACTGCGGGTCTGCCCGCTGATAATTTCAGGGTACGGGTGGGTGGATCCTTTTTAGGCTCTAACCCCGATTAACATTGCTAGTTACACTATGCCTCAATAAAATTTCCCATTCTCTCCACGCTCTAGTTGACTCCGGGGTTGAAAAAACCCTTATTGATTTTGCACTCGCTAAATAGCTCCAGTTGCATTAGAACCACTCAATCCTCCCATTCCTGTCACCGCGCTAAATAACCAAGTGTTTTCACTTATCTGTGACAAACTAAACTAAAACCAAGCTCGCTGAACCAGTTTGTCCTGACCCTCGGCTGTTCCCAGATAATATCACGACCTGCAAGAGGCATTTAGTAAGCATAATGTCATGGCTGGTGAAGCAAAAACACAGAGTGGACCAAAAGGCAGATTCAAACAAGGGCGTAGAGTGACGTTAACAAGTAAACATAAAAAGGCAAACTAGTGAACATGGACTGGGAACTATATGCAAAGGCGTGAGCTAAATATTAGACCTATGAGCTATATACATGTGCGTGAGTTAATACTGTAACTGTGAACATGGCCAACAGGCTATATACAATGATGAGAGGAAAACACTATAACTACCAACTTGGGCTACGATCAGGGTAATAGGCACATGACGTAACAAGATTCCCGAGCTAGAGCATAAATTATCAGTTATTATAAGTTGATGAGGACACAGGAGTGCTAGAGCCGGTAGCCTGAGACACTGCAACAAAAGGAGAGAAGGGTCAGTGTTGCACCAGGGCAAGGAAAACTGAGGGCATGGAAATTGAGGCAAATGATCTAGAGGTAATGTTACAGCTTACTTGGTTGCAGGTGGAGGAACGTGAGAGGACGAGGTGAGGTTGCAGAGGTCCGGGTGAGTGTTGGTATGAATTGATCCAAGATCACGGGTAGTGAAGCGGGGGTGGGCAGGCGAGAAACAGAATGGAGTCTGCAAAGTAGCTGTGGCTGAGCTGTATGCAGGTAAGTCCAGCGAGCAGGTGGATGAGATAATTGTAATGGCAGATGTTTCCATGGGTAATCTGCAGACACAGGAGAACAACAAAAGTAACAAGCATATAATCAGCAATCGAAATGAGTGGGCCTAGAACTAATGCTGGTTAGCAGACAATCTGGCAAAGACTAGTTGTGTGTGCTGGTCTTAAATACAGCCAAGACGATTAGCTCCAGATGCGGCTCCAGAGGGAAAAGTAAGGCGGCTCTGCCCAGACGATGAAACATGAAGCTCAGCAGAAAAACAGCCAATCACTCAGACCATGACACATAAAGCACTATGACTTCCACCCCATAGGTCGTATGACTGTGCTATTGATCTCCTCCTTGGTGCCCCTTTGCCCTCTAGTCGGCTGCTCAACATCTCTAAGCCTGAAAGAGAGGCCAAATAAAAATATATCCGAGAGTCACTGGCCACTAGAATCGTATGGCCGTCCTCCTCCCTTGTGGGTGCTGGATTCTTTTTTTCTTTTTTCTTCAATGGTGCCATGGTCTTCAGAAAGCTCAACAGAGCTGTCCTTCTATGCCTCATGGAGAACTGGCTTTATGTAAATGCCAAAAAATGTGAGTTCCACTCTGCTTCTGTAACTTTTCTGGGATATGTATTTGAAGGATGGCAGGTGAAGACTGACCCAGCTAAGGTTCTAGCCATCAAGGAATGGCCAACCCTCTCGTCGTGCAAACAGGTCCAATGCTTCCTCGGCTTTGTCAGTTTTTATCGCTGTACTATATAAAACTACAGCCAGGTAGCTGCTTCACTCACCACACTCACCTCCACCAAAAGACACTTTCACTGGACACCTGAAGCTGAGTCAGCTTTCAATATGCTCAAGCACCTGTTCACCTCAGCCCCCGTCATTTATGCTTAGAAATATATAATCTTTTGTATGCTGATAAAATATCTTATCCTTATTTGGTCTGATAAGATTCTATGTACACTTGTGTACCATGGGATGAGAGGAAGCAGCCTCAACGTTATCATTTCCATTATAGCTTTAGAAACCAGACTGTTCTGTTCTATTAAAGTGCAAGACTTCACACCTTTAAATGTTCGTTTGAGACATGACCTATTACAAGTTCCTGTTTTTATAGTTTAGCAAGACGCTTAGTTCTGCTTTTCTGCATACCTCACACACACACGTTAAGTTTATTGAAAAGTCGTATGTCTATGTATGGTATGGCTGAAAACACACAGAATGCAGACACTGATGCTGCTCACACACATGCCTGCTTAAGTCTGTCACGTGCATTGGTAATTGCATATTCATGTATGACTGCTTGTTGAGAATAAAAATGGCAGTAACGAGGGAGCCCGTTGAAATTGGCTAAGGACAGGTGAAGGGAGCATTACTTGGCCTTGACTGACTTCCCTCGCGAGCCCACAACACAGAGAGCGCCTTCTTGTCTTGTTTTGTCATGCAGTTGATTGTCTTGTGTTCTAGCGGGTTTGTGCCTAGATAAACCCAAAACCCGTTCTGGCCCATCCTGACACCACTAAACAGTTTGTTGTCGCTGAACATCCAGTACCATCTCTGGCGCTGTCACAGTGGTTAGACCAGGACTCGGGAAGCCTTGCAGAAGGCTGCCAACCGCCAGCATCACTACATGGACCGGCTTCAAACACCAGAATTCAGGCAGGAGGTATGGCTATCCGCTAAAGACATTCCTCTCAAAGTAACTTCCATAAACTGTCAGCCTGGTTCATTGGGCCCTATGAGGTTGACACTGTCATCTAATCCTCTGCTGTTAAACTCAAACTCCCAGCATCTCTAAGGATCCATAGGTCTTCCACGTATCCCAGATCAGGCCAGTCCCCAGATCAGGCCAGTACTCTCCAGTCCTAGATTTCTAGATGGTACAAAGTTGGTATGGATGTGGAATTCAGTGAATGGATCTCAGCATCATCATCTAAAATTCATATAAATCTCTGGTACACTTGATGTAACCTAACTCTGACCATGAAACCACAGCCACGGTGCACCAGTCACACACTGTTCTTTACTTTAAATCACATCACAGTACCTGTTAGTCTACCTCAGTTTGTTTTGCAGCATGTGAAACAAGCATGAAGAACAAAATGTGACTATTAGCATGTGAAACATCCTGCATTCACACCTGTTCCTAGCAGGTGCAGGATTTTGGAGTGATATTTGCACTGGTGAACACTGGAAAACTCATGTATATTAGATCTTTTACGATCAAAATACTTGTTGATATTTGATAATTTTTGCTTATATAAGTTCTTCTTCTATCCTGGAGTTTCGGCATTGCACAGTCTGACCTTTCTTTCAGAACGTTTCTGGGAGGTCTGCTCCTGAAAAGTCTTGAATGTTTTCCACTCAGAAACACAACTTTCTGATATTTTTCTTGTTAGATTATGTTAACAAACACCTCAATGCTTCAGATCATCAGACAAACTTCTGTGTTTATTGAGGAGCTCACACTTGCTGGTGATCAGTTCATCAAATGCATTTGAATAAAAGCACTTGACAGCTACTTACTTTCTCAATTCCTTTAGAAGCAGTAATTGTGTACATAGTGTTTAACAAACAGCTGAATTTTGCTTTAATATGTGTTAAGAAACAAGGACAAAATGTCATTGTTTAATTTAATAACTGGTGGAGGAGATAAAACACCTGACAGAAACTTCTTAAAGGAGAAAAACAACTTGTGGTTCATATCCTCTAATCTGATTGGTGTTTCCTAGGTGATACTCGCCCCACCCTGACAGTCCTGTTCCCCTCCGTTAAGAAGCAGGGAAAGGCCACATTAACATGTCTGGCCAACAAGGGCTTCCCCTCAGACTGGACTTTGTCCTGGAAGGTGGATGGAAGAAGCAGCAGTGACGGGGAGGAGAGCAGGAGCCCTGGTGTGCTGCAGAATGATGGCCTGTATAGTTGGAGCAGCACCCTGAGGATCACTGCAGATCACTGGATGAAGATGGGCTCTCTGACCTGTGAGGCCACCAGTGTTGGGCAAGTTACTTTGAAAAAGTAATTACTTATAGTTACTAGTTACTTCTTCAAAAAAGTAACTGAGTTATTAACTGAGTAACAAGATTCTAAAAGTAATTAATTACTTGAAAAGTAACTATTGCGTTACGGGGTATAATTGGCCATTTTTAACTACTTTTGATTTGACCTCTACATTTCACCTTTAAAAACTATTAACTTTGCCTTGTCTGGTATCATCCTTTTCAGCACAACCTCACGTGTCTGAATTTACAGTTATGTTTTCATTTTGACATACTGTATTAACACAATTGATCTAAAATCATCAATCAAGAACATAAAATCTGAGTAGAAAAGGTTGTCTAAGGAGCTTGGAAAGAAAAGCGTCTGGACTTCTTTAAGTTGCTTGAAGACGTTTCACCTCTCATCCGAGAAGCTTCTCAGATGAGAGGTGAAACGTCTTCAAGCAACTTTAGACTTAGACTACGGTGACCTGGATGACTGAGAACCTTCACAGACAGTAGAAAAGGTTATATTTTTTTACTGTAAGTTATATTATTTACTGTAACAACCACAAACATGTTTATTGAATCATATTTCATAACTTTGAATGCAAATATAAATTGTCAATTTTAAAATCATATGACCAAGTTTTGCAAACAACAAAGTTATTTGCATCCATTTACCTTTTACCCTTTTTTAAAAAAAACAAACAAACAAAAAAAAACATTTAAAACTATTTATATAATAATCAGGTGTTCTGCATTTAATAAGATGCCACACAAAAAAATAATTTCTGTCCACTATAAAGGAGAACACCACAGCCTGATACCTGCAGGTCTGACAGCAGGAGGTGTATCACTCCTGTTTCTACCTGGAGACAGCAGTGTTCTCATTATTCTGACACACAACACAAAAATATTCACACTACACACTAACTACACAAGACAACACATTAACTACACACTCCAAACACGCTAAACGTCACAAATCTCTCACATCTCAAAACTCGCTCTCTCTCTTTTTCTGCTCTCTTTCTCTCTCTCTCTCACCGTCACTCCTAAAAATCCACCTCTTCCTAAACATCCAAATGTCATGTTGCCATATCATTTTTGATTGGTTGACATGGTGCATTTTTCTACCAACACGAAAGGGCTGTTTTTGTTGTTTTGTTTTGGGGTTTTTTGCTCATAAGCAGAGAGTGCTTGCTAGCGCTGTCCTTAGACAGTAAAAGTGACGAAACTATTGAGGAAAAAATGCCACGTATATATTGTTTATCATGACTCTGGTTTTACGTTGCCTATCAACACAATTTAAAAACTGGTATATATCACCTTGTTGCTTTAAGTGGTCATGTGACTGGCATACCACGACTACTTTATTCTTCCTCAGTCAAACAGCAGCACTCATGCGATGTTGTTTGGCCCCCCTAGCTCCAGGTGTTGTGCCAAAAAGTGATCATCTGCCAGACAGTGATTGCCATCCGCGGGAGCGCGCACAGCTGCTTAAAGCTGTAGTGCCCAGATTACTTACCGCTACTTCCATGCAACCGATATAAGATGCGGTAAGCTGAACACAGCTTCAACCGTCTGTTTGTTGGAAAATAGTAACGGGACCGCACTGCATTTTCTTGTTAGTAACGGTAACGGCGTTGTAACGATAGAAATAGTAATTACTTAGATTACTCATTACTGAAAATAGTAATGCCATGTAACCGTAACCGTTATTCCCATCACTGGAGGCCACCCAGGGCTCCGAGACTCTGGTCTCAAAGATACTGAGCAGAGATCAGAGACAAACAACTTGTGGTTCCTGTCCTCTAATCTGATTGGTGTTTCCTAGATGACACCCGTCCCACCCTGACAGTGCTGCCCCCCTCCATTACGGAGCAGGAGCGGGGGAAGGCCACGCTCACATGTCTGGCCAACAAGGGCTTCCCCTCAGACTGGACTCTGTCCTGGAAGGTGGATGGAAGAAGCAGCAGTGACGGGGAGGAGAGCAGGAGCCCTGGTGTGCTGCAGAATGACGGCCTGTATAGTTGGAGCAGCACCCTGAAGCTCTCTACATACCAGTGGATGAAGGTGGGCTCTGTGACCTGTGAGGCCACCCAGGGCTCCCAGACTCTGGTCTCAAAGATACTGAGCAGAGATCAGTGTTCACATTTGTGACCTGACTCACTGAGACTCTGCTGCTGCCCTCAGTCTGTTCTCTCTCTGTCTCTGTTTCACTCTGATTTCAAGTGTCATGTTTTACTGCTTGTAGTATTGCTAATGATTGCTAAGCCAGACTTTAAAAAAGATGAAACTAAACAGGAGATATAAACAGTGTGCAGTCCCTCATGAGGTGGGACACCTGGTCAACTTACTTATCTGCTCTTATTCATGTGTATTGGGGACAAAATAGAGCATTCTTTAATTTAGTTTTTTTACGTATTAATTTATTTATCTTAACAACAAATTTATTTATTTATTTTAACAACAAAGTCCAACAATCTCTATTTAATTTAAAAAGAGGCTTTTGCACATCTAGTGTTATATTTTTGGAAAAGTTTTGTGGGGCGGTTCTGTCCATTGACCCATTCAGTCATTGTCTTCTGCTTATAAAAAGTGGTGGGTTGTGGTATCAGCAGACTCCAGATACATCCTGAAACTTTGTTTGATCAACTGCCTGGAGTCCCTGATACAGATAAATGAGGAGTTTGGGATTTTCTAAGTCTCTGTCTTGTTCACAATATAATCAGGGTTAGGAGTGCGGAGAGCATCACAATACATATTTACATTATTTACAATTTGATATTTTGATTAGATTAACCAATGAGCTCAAGGATTTAGATGAAAGATAAAGATAAAGTAGACTAATTCATCTAATTGTATTTTTATGTGATTGACCTTTGAACTTTGAATTTATGCATTTATTTTAAACAACCTGATGTCAGTGTTTGTGTTTTTATATTTAGTACTGAAACCTTCTGTTGCCATGGTTCAGCAGTGATGCCTGTCTGTTGCCATAGTTACTGAGCTCAGAGTGGAAATGAAAGATCAGCAGAGTTTTAACTTCTACTGAAATCCAGAGCTGGCAGTCCTTCTCTGAGCAGCTGTTCGAGCTGCAGCAGGTTTGGTTTGGTTTGGTAATTTTTATTTCAACATGTGAACAATATACAGGTACATTTAGAAAAGAAAATAAGAGAGAGAGAGAAAAATATATATATATATATATATATATATATATATATATATATATATATATATATATATATATACACTATACAAAATACATACAAAAAACCCCCAAAGAACATTCTGATTAATTTACATGTTGAAAGGGAGTGGGAAGAAGTAAACACTTATTTAATCCCACCCGTTGCCATAAATTATCAGTTAATATTTAGTCAGCTTCCTTACTGATATAATTTGTAATAGAAATAGTGAACAGATTTCTGATCTACTTTATGCTATAATGTTACATCATGAATTTTTTATTTTTTTTTTTTAATTGTTATTTATTTTTATATATGTTTTTTTTTTTTTTTTTTTTTTTTAAATAGAGACATTCACTTAATTTCAATATTTTCCTTTTCTTTATAGTTCGAGAAGATCATATTTTATAACTCTTTTGAACTGTTTTATGTTTGGACATTGCTTTAATTCCATATTCAGACTGTTCCATAGTTTCACCCCATGAACAGAAACACAAAAGCTTTTTCTTGTAGTACGTACCTTCCCTGTTTTGAAGTTACAAAAACCCCTTAAATTATAGCTTCCTTCTTTCAAAAAAAACATACTCTGAATATTACCTGGCAGTTCTTTATTTTTTGCTTTGAATAGAATTTGTGCTGTTTGGAATTTCACTAGATCATCCATTTTCAATATTTCAGACTGCAAAAATAGTGAGTTTGTATGTTCCCTATAACCTGCATTGTGGATGATTTGAATTGCTTTTTTTTGAAGAGTAAAAAGTGAATGTAATGTGGTTTTATAGTTATTGCCCCAGACCTCTGCACAATAGCTTAAGTATGGTGAAACCAGTGAACAGTATAGAATATGAAGGGATGTTCTGTCGAATACCTGCTTTGCCTTGTTTAGTATTGCAATGCTTCGTGATACTTTGGAATGAATATATCTTACGTGAGCTCTCCAGTTAAGTTTTTCATCTATTATTACCCCCAGAAATTTATTTTCACTGACTCTTTCAATATCAACACCATTTATTTGAATCTTTGCATTTGTATTTAAACTACTATTTCCAAATAACATAAGTTTAGATTTATTCAAATTTAATGATAATTTGTTTTTATCAAGCCAGAACTTCACTTTACTTATTTCATTAGTCATATCCTCCAATAAATTCTGCAGATCATCACCAGAGCAAAAAATGAAGGTCATGCTCGTATCTGACCAACAAGGTCTTCTCCTCAGACTGGAGTCTGTCCTGGAAGATCATCGTAGCATCAATGCTAACTTCTAAAGTGTTTCTGTTTGAGTGCAGCTGTTGGTCAGTTCACTCTCACCATCTACTGATGCTAAAAGCAGCTGCTAAAAGGCCATTACAAAGCAGCAAACACATATTTGAAGCTGCTGGTGCCTCTGGAGCCCTGCGAACATCAAGGTGTAGGATCCTCCAGACACTTGCAGTTGCACATCAACCTTCTATTCGGCCACCGCTAACCAATGCTCACATGCAGAAACGGCTGCAGTGGGCCCAGAACTACAAGAAGACTAATTTTCAAACAGTCCTGTTCACTGATGAGTGCAGTCCAACCCTGAATGGTCCAGATGGATGCAGTGTTGGATGGTTGGTGGACGGCCACCATGTCCCAACAAGGCTGCAACATCAGCAACGACGTGGTGGAGTCATGTTTTGAGCAGGAATCATGGGGAGAGAGCTTGTCGGCCCCTTTAGGGTCCCTGCAGGTGTGAAAATGACCTCTGCAAAGTATGTGGAGTTTCTGACTGACCACTGTCTTCCATGGTAGAAAGAGAAGAACTGTGCCTTGCGCAACAAAGCCATCTTCATGCAAGACAATGCATCATCTCATGCTACAAGGAATACCTTTGCATCATTGGCTGCTATTGGCGTAAAAGGAGAGAAACTCATGGTGTGGTCCCCATTCTTCCCTGACCTCACTCCTATTGAGAACCTTTGGAGCATCTTCAAGCAAAAACCTATGAGGGTGGGAGGTATTTCACATCCAAACAGCAGCTCTGGGAGGCTATTCTGACATCCTGCAAAGACAGTCAAGTAGAAACTTTACAAAAACTTACAAGTTCCATGGATGCAAGAATTGTAAAACTGCTATCAAATAAGGGGTCCTGTGTTAATATGGAACTTGACCTGTTAAGATGTTTTTGGTTGAAATAGCTTTTGATATCAGTAAAATTGATCTCCTAATGCTGCAAATTCAACAAATGACCATTTTCAATTCTCTACAACCTACAAAATATTTTGAAACTCTGTGTGCGTAATAATTTGGAACAGTGCATTTTAAGTTTTTTTTATTTTTGAAGAACATATTGTTTTCATTGGCAGTTTTGTTGAGTTACATTTGAATTATACTGTAAAGGTTGATGAATCGAAAATTATGCTGACTGTCATTTGAATCGACTATTTAGGAAAAAATCAGAGAAAAATATCATTTGCATAATAATTTAGAACGTGGTGGAATGCTGAGACAACCAAAAGTGACGCCTTTAACTCACATCTATAAATCATTTCCATAAATGTTATGGACAGAATTGGTGAAAAGTTTCAGCCTATCAGGAATGAGTCTGCAGTAATGTGAGAAAAACTCTGAACAGCCCAACAACAGGCCTGATAGCTCACACTTCCACCTTCTTCCCCACAGGACACTCCACAGGACACAGTCAAATATCTGCAAGTCCACTGAACTGAACTGCTGGGCAAACTCTCCATTCACCCTCGAGTGTCTTCAAAAGTGTAAAGAGCTGATCCTGTGATCCACAAACAGGACAAAGCACCTATTCTTCCTCATGAATCCAAACTTTGACTAACAGACAGCCTCTCGTTGTGAGAACCCTGATGTAGATGTTTCAATAAAGACTGAAGAGTGTGACCACCTTAAAAGATGGATAAATCATTTGTTTTCATTTATATTTTATTAAAGGAGAAATATGACTGATTCTAAGAAATTCCATTATTATTAAACAGATGTAGTTTAATTTAAATGCATTGTGTGTGTGTGTGTGTGTGTGTGTGTGTGTGTGTGTGTGTGTGTGTGTGTGTCCTCAGTGAACTGTATCAGTCTCTGCAGTATCTTCCAGCTGCAGCAGTCAGTTCAGTTTCTGTTCAGTCTGACTGAGGGAGGTTTTTGTACGACTGTTTTTCACTGTGTGAACACCCGTTGACTGTTGATCATGTGAGTACCCAGACAGTAATAAACTGCTGCATCTTCAGCCTGGACTCCACTGATGGTCAGAGTGAAGTCTTTGTGTGATCCACTGCCTGTAAAACGAGCTGGAATTCCTGATACTCGCTGGTCGGAAAACTTAATAAGCAGTTTAGGAGCTTCCCCATCTTTTTGTTGGTACCAGAACTGGTCATGGTACCAACCATGATGAACATTTTGACTGGTCCTACACTTGATGCTCACAGATCCTCCCACAGCAGAGCTCACTGCTCCAGGCTGAGTCACTGTGATCTGTCCTCTGGACTCTGAGGATACAGAGACAAAAACATAAAGCAGCTTCATGGTTTTGTGGGCTTCATTTCAGAGGGACAGATGTTGATAGAGGAGAGGAGTTTGATTCTCTGGACTTTACCTGTGAAGCAGCAGCAGAGGAGAGTCCAGATGAGGACGCAGATCAAAGTCATGTTTTTGATGAGGAGGATTTCTGTGGCTTCTGTTGTGATGAAGGACAGCTGTCAGTCATCCAGTGTTCAACTCTCAGGACTATAAACTCTCCCAGAGCACTGGAGCATGGTGCTGCTGATGCAAAGTGCCTCTCTATGGAAATGATCTGACTGACTCCAGCAAGACTTGTTTAAAAAGAGTTTTTTAAAGTTCACTGCATATTTGGCATGTGACTCACATGAACCCTGTCTACACCGACTTACTCTCACCCCTTACCCATACCTGTTGCTTGTCATGTGCTTCTATGGTGTATTAAGATTCATGTGCTTTTGTGCTGAGGTGTTTTTTTCTGTCCTCAAACTGTTCTCCTATCAGGAGCTCAGTCTGGGTGGAGCTTCTTTTTCCTCCTCTCGCCTCATGTTGTGTATTTTTGTTGTTTTTCTTTTCAGCCTACCTCTCTGACCTCTCTCCCCAATGTGATGTTTGTTTGAAGTATGTTTGGTCTGAGGGTTTTCCTTTGGGATTAATAAAGTATTTCTGATTCTGAAATAAAGAAAAACTTGACCCCTACAGTGAGGGAATGTGAACGCTGTGTGAATTTGGACCGATGTGTTAGAGCTCACCTTTATCCTCCTGTATCGTCACCATCACTGACACCGAACAAGAGGACATAATCAGTGTTGGGAAATGTAGTTTTAAAATGTATTCCAGTGCTTTAAGTGGGCCGGTACGCGCCGGTACTCAGTACCGCCACTTCTAAATATAGCTCTTGAGAGTACCGCCACCTCTCCATGCGCCCAGAACGTGCTTTTAGCGTACCGGTACTCTCATTTGCACATCTGTTATAATCGTTTGGCTGCGCTGCCGCTTTTCAGAGCGCCCTTCACAAGCACGCTTCCTAATTCGTCCCACCGAGAGCAGAGACTACATTACCCATACACCAATGTGTTTTACAAGTGAAAAGCGCGTATGCGTCGCTTTTGCCGTTGTCATGTCAACAACTCAACGTGGTCCGGAGAGGGTGTAAAACGCGCAAACAGCTGCTCGGTTAAAATACAAAAACAATGAACACTTAATATGCTCTCCTGGCTTCAGACTCTGAGTAGTAAAAGAACAAGGTCAGAATCAGAGGACTCGCTGGCTGACACCCCACCAAGCCAGAATGATATCGCTGCAGGTCAGGCGCAAGCTAATGAAAGCTGCACTAGTGCGCGCAGCCGCGGGACGACGACGGCACTTTTGGCGGCGGCGAGGGCGAGAATGACACCATTTCTACCGATGACAACAGCCGCAAGAAGCGAGCATGAGTGGCCAGAATGTTGGTCCCAAGCACAAGTCCGGTATTTCTCCACAAATTACAAGTGGCTGATCAGCAGAAATCAAAAGTTGGGTTGTGTGTGTGTAGTCAAGTTTGTGCTCGCGTGGACATGCAGCAAGGGCAGAGAGTGTCGCAGGAGTGGAGTGGGTGCTTAATCTCGTCTTTTGGAAGGGACAAGGCTGCACAACAAAACTCACTACGAAAGAAAATAAAAGAGCACAGAGACTCAATTTATCACAAGAAAGCAGTTGAAATAAAAGAGAAGGCAACACAAAATACAATGCAAAACACATTGAAGATATGAGAAAGGCTGACTACGCTTCAACTTGCAATGTGTTTAGAACAGCTTATAAGATTGGCAAGCATGGGCGTCCCTTTACAGACATGCCAATAGATGTCCAGTTGCAAGTCTTAAATGGTGTCAAGATGGGCAGAGTTTTGCACTCTAATAACTCATGTGCAAATATACTGGATCACATTGCAGCTGAAATGAAAAAGAAGGTAGTCAATGACATAGTGATGAATGAAAGAAAATTGTGTGTGCTCATTGATGAATCCACTACAATAAGTGGAAAGTCTGTGCTTGTCGTGTGCCTGCGGTCAGCTATTTCCAGTGAAAATCCAGACACAATATTTTTTGAACTGATTGAGCTGCAGGGGACCACAGCAAAGGACATCACTGAAGCACTGTTAGGATGTCTTCATAATAATGGCTTTGACCCTCACTACCTACAGGAACATTTGTTGGCATTTGCTTGTGATGGAGCCTCAGTGATGCTTGGGAGGAAAGCAGGAGTTGCTGCGCAGCTTTGTTCCAAATTCCTTACCTGTTTGTCTGGCATTGTTCCAATCACAGACTGGAACTGGCAGTTTGTGATGTTTTGAAGGAGGTAGGAGGAATCAACCACTTTAAAATATTCTTAGATCAGCTTTACTCCCTCTACCATGCATCACCAAAAAACCAAAGGGAGTTAACCGAGAGTGCTCACAATGTTGGACAACGTCTTCTTGTGATAGGCCGTGTTTTATCAGTGCGTTGGGTTGCTTCAAGTGAGAGAACAGTGAAAGCAGTATGGGAGAACTACCAAGCTCTGCAGGTACACTTTACAAGTGCTGCTGCTGATACCAGCAGGGACTCAAGAGAGAGCAAAATACAAATTATTTTATAATTTATTTTATATACATTTTGTGTAAAAAAAACACTTTACAAGTGCTGCTGCTGATAGCAGCAGTGACTCAAGAGAGAGCAAAATACAAATTAGTTTATAATTTATTTTATGTACATTTTGTTAAAAAAAAAATTTCAATACCTTTTTGCACATTTTATTTATGTTCAGTAGCTCTTTCTAGCTCAAGCAAATCCACAAACTAATAAAATGATTTATTATTTTGTATAAGGTTGTCTGTTGACTGTTGTATATAAAACCCATTCAATATAGTTGTTGTTACCTCAGGGGAGGCGGAAAAAAAATAGAGTACCGGCACCTCTTTTGGGCCACTTAAAGCACTGATGTATTCCACTACCAGTGTTGGGCAAGTTACTTTGAAAAAGTAATTAGTTAGAGTTACTAGTTACTTCTTCAAAAAAGTAACTGAGTTAGTAACTGAGTTACAAGATTCTAAAAGTAATTAATTACTTGAAAAGTAACTATTGCGTTACTTAAAAAAAAAAAAAAGTTTAACCCTCTGGGGTCCAGGGTATAATTGGCCATTTTTAACTACTTTTGATTTTCCCTCCACATTTCACCTTTAAAAAGTGTTTATTTGCCTTGTTTGGTGTCATTCTTTTCAGCACAACCTCACGTGTCTGAATTTACAGTTATGTTTTCATTTACTGTAACAACCACAAACATCTTTAATGAATCATATTTCATAAATTTAATTCAAATATAAATTGTCAATTTTAAAATCTTATGCACAAGTTTTGCAAACAACAAAGTTATTTGCAGCCATTTATTTACCTTTTACCCTTTTTAAAATAACCATTTCAAACTATTTACATAACAATCAGGTGTTCTGCATTCAATAAGATGCCACACAAATTATTTGTGTCACTCCAAAAAATTCTGTCCACTATAAAGGAGAACATCACAGCCTGATACCTGCAGGTCTGACAGCAGCAGGTGTATTATGGGCTCAAAATCTGGTCATAAATATTTTGTACTTGTAAATCAGTTTTGTACTTGTAAATCAGGATTTGTATGTGTAAAAAGAATTTGTGTGCGTGTAAAAAAAGATTTGTATGTGGACTTAGCCAAAAAAAACCCTGCAAGTTACAAGTACGAATTTTGACCCTATTTTTCTTCCTTTCATCTGATTGGTCAATGTCATGTCAATCACAAATGTAATAATCCAGTCAGAGAACAGATGGGTTTGGCTGTCGGAGGGGCACTTTTTTGAACTGCAGGTCCTTGAAGGGTAATACAGTTTGAGGCTGGAGGATCTCTATATAAATATCCGATAGCAGCTAGGTCCGCTAACTTTCAGCAGCTGTTGAAAGGATAAAGTTGTGGTATGTCAGTGGTTAGAAATACCATCATTACTTTAGGATTAGTTTAACACAAAGTCAGGGCTGACCCGGGACCATTGCTGTGAGTCACAGTGCGCAGCATAAAGGTCCTTTCACATCAGACGCAGGATGTGCTGCTAATGCTAACTGCTAACTAAAAGCAAAGGATCCAGAATTTGTTGCGCTGGCTGCTGAGCTCTGTGGGTTTTTGCAGCAGCTCTACCTGTACTAGACGCACCTGCTCCTTGTCGTTTCTATCTCTGACTTTATGTCCTCTACAAGAGTTTTGGGTTTTTTTGCTAGTTCTTCAAATGTTCAATAAAAACATGTATGCTAATTCATAACGAAGAAAGCTTTGTAATGAAGACTGTCATTTCCAAAACACTGCCCGCCCCAGCGGTCCGCAGCGCTGTTGAAAAGGCTGTGGAAGTCCCTGTATTAAGCACGTAGACCTGTGACACAAAATCACCAAACTCGGACGACCACAGACTGTTTTCCTTCGTGGTGATGAAGGAAAACGCTGGGTTGGCATGTAAAGGGCATTTATTCCTTCAAAGACCTGCAGTTCAAAAAAGTGCCCCTCCGACAGCCAAACCCATCTGTTCTCTGATTGGATTGTTACATTTGTGATTGACATGACATTGACCAATCAGATGAAAGGAAGAAAAATAGGGTCAAAATTCGTACTTGTAACTTGCAGGGGGTTTTTTGGCTAAGTCCACACACAAATCTTTTTTTACGCACACACAAATCTTTTTTACACATACAAATCTTTTTTACGCACACACAAATTCTTTTTACACATACAAATCTTTTTTACACACACACAAATCTTTTTTACACACACACAAATCTTTTTTACGCACACACAAATTCTTTTTACACATACAAATCTTTTTTACACACACACAAATCTTTTTTACACACACACAAATCTTTTTTACACACACACAAATCTTTTTTACACATACAAATCCTGATTTACAAGTACAAAACTGATTTACAAGTACAAAATATTTATGACCACATTTTGAGCCCATAGTGTATCACTTCTGTTTCTACCTGGAGACAGCAGTCACCTCATTGTTCTGACACACAACACAAAACTATCCACAACACTACACACGAACTACACAAGACAACACATTAACTACACACCCCAAACACGCTAAACGTCACAAATCTCTCACATCTCAAAACTCTCTCTCTCTCTCTCTCTCGCCGTCACTCATAAAACTTTTTTTGTTTTGTTTTGGGGGGTTTTGTCATAAGCAGAGCGTGCTTGCTAGCGCTGTCCTTAGTCAGTAAACGTGACGAAACTATTGAGGAAAAAGCATATATATTGTTTATCATGACTCTGGTTTTACGTGGCCTATCGACACAATTTAAAAACTGGTATATATCACCTTGTTGCTTTGTCTTAAAGTGGTCGTGTGATTGGCTTACCACGACTACTATATTCTTCCTCAGTCAAACATGTGATTGTTTTGCCCCCCTGAGCTCCAGGTGTTGTGCCAAAATGTGATCATTGGGCAGAAAGTGATTGCTGTCTGCGGGAGCGTGCGCAGCTGCTTAAAGTTGTAGCGTCCACATTACTTACGTAGACAGCTACTTCCATGCAGCTGATATAAGGTGCGGTAAGCTGAACACAGCTTCAACCGTCTGTTTGTTGAAAAATAGTAACACGACCGCACCGCATTTTCTTGTTAGTAACGGTAACGGCGTTGTAACGATAGAAATAGTAATTAGTTAGATTACCCATTACTGAAAAAAGTAACGCCGTTAGTAACGCCGTTACTTGTAACGCCGTTATTCCCATCACTGTCCACTACAGATTACATGTACACCGGTACATGTATTCGGTTACTCCCCAACACTGGACATAATCATAATCATAATTACAATACTTAAAAAAAACTGGAGAAGCAGTGCCTGTCACAAAACTGCTGTGTGCGGGCAAGAGAAGGACCCAAATGCAAAACTCACCAAGACAAAAGTGAACTCAAAACACTGCTTTATTGCAGGTGTGGAAGGGAAACAAAGAACAAAACTAAACTGGGAAAACTAATAATAAATCATACATGAAAACACAATAATAATAATAACTAGAAAGTGCATTTTCTGAAGAAACTGCAGTGTGAATGCTTGAATCTGAATGTATGCACTGAAAAGAAGTAATTGCTGAATTTAAGTTAATAATTTTGAATGAGACAAAAAAACTGAATTTTTAAACTGAAAACAAAAGTGCTGAACTGCTAAAAGCTGACAATCACACAGAAGAAGTTGGAAAATAGCTGAAAAGTTTTTCAATAAAAATTAGAATAACCTAAGAAATGAGAAAAGAAAATTTAGAGTCAAAAAACCTCTGAATGAATATTAAAGGTTCATATTCTTTGAATAACTGAATGACTAAAATGTGATCCCTCCACTTGGATCCACACAGTTTAAAAAGTTTGTATCTATGAGCTTTGAAAGACACGATGTTGGAAAGAGAAGAACGATGGCGACGTTTTGAGGGTAAAATGATGTCTGTAGAGCAAACACTGTGGACACAGCAGCAGTTGAAAGTGTTTAAGATGAATCTTGGCAGAGTGAGAGAGAGAGCTCGTTAGGCAGGCAGGTGTGAGCCTGGTTGCTATAGTGACTGCACCCAATGGCTCCATACACACGCACAGACATGCACCTCACTTTTGCTGCTTAAAATGAACAGAAAAGTTAGGCCCAAACAAATCCTTCCCAAATGAAAAGTACAGGTCCTATTGACGAAATTCTTTCACCGTGAGCGGCAGCAATGTCCAGTCTACCTAATTCTCAGTTTTCATGCCTGTGGAGTTTATTATATGGACGTGGTGACAGTGTAAAAACACCATGCTCTTCTGATTTTCAAACGAACCTTCTGAGCCATTTTAACATTAGAGTCTATGGAGGAGTTGGAGGAGGAGGCTGTGCTTTGGTGACATTTATGAAAGAACCATAACACCTAGTACAATAGTAAACACATTGGATGAAAGAGGACAGCGATGGCTACGTTTTGAGGGTAAAATCAGACCTGTAGAGCAAACGCTGCGGACACAGCAGCAGTTTTAAAAAGATTTTAAGATTAATTTTTCGCTCCTCTCACTCTGGCAGTTGAGCTGTCTCACTCTAGCCCCAACATTCCGTCCCATACACACCCATTATAAACTCTGAAACGGGTGAAAAACATCATGAAACTTAAACTGGAACTGAAGAAAAGTATAATAGATATTGAAAAGATAAATACAAGTTGAATAGTTGAATGTCTTGTCTTCGTTTTAAAGTTTGAATGGTGGCTCTATGTCAACGTATGTGGAAGTAGTAGGAGTTTAAAAATGAGTAAGTTGAATGAGGATTTGAAGGGTCTCCCCATTGAAATACATAGGAAATTTTTGTTGAAAAAAGTTGAATAAAATTAAAAATATAAATGTTATAAATGAGAAAAATAGAAGCAGTCGTGTCCAAAAGAAGAGGAATCTAATGGTGTTTGAATGGTTTTTCTAAGTTGAACGGTTTTGAAGGAGATAGAGTACAAAAAACGTACGGAATCTATAATAATAACTAGAAAGTGCATTTTCTGAAGAAACTGCAGTGTGAATGCTTTAATCTGAATGTATGCACTGAAATGAATTAATTGCTGAATTTTAAGTTAAAAATAAAAATGTTGAATGAGCTGGAAAATACAGAGTTTTTAACCTGAAAACAAAAGTGCAGAACTTTTGAAAGCTGATGTTCACACAGAAGAAGTTGGAAAATAGCTGAAAAGTTTTTAAATTAAAATTTGGAAAACCTAAGAAATGAGAACAGAAAATTTAGAGTCAGAAAACATCTGAATGAATATTAAAAGTTCATATTCTTTGAATCACTGAATGACTAAAATGTAATCCCTCCACTTGGATCCACACACTTTTAAAGGTTTACATCTCTGAGCTCTGAAAGACATGCTGTTGGAAAGAGAACAACGATGGCTTCGTTTTGAGGGTAAAATGATGGCTGTAGAGCAAACACTGTGGACACAGCAGCAGTTGAAAGAGAAGTGTTTAAGATGAATCTTGGCACAGTGAGAGACAGAGCTCGTTAGGCAGGCAGGTGTGAGCCTGGTTGCTATAGTAACTGCACCCAATGGCTCAGTACACACGCACACAGACATGCACCTCACTTTTGCTGCTTAAAATGAACAGAAAAGTCAGGTCGAAACAAATTGCTCCCAAATGAAAAGTACAGGTCCTATTGACGAAATTCTTTCACCGTGAGCGGCAGCAATGTCCAGTCTACCGAATTCTCAGTTTTCATGCCTGTGGAGTTTATTATATGGACGTGGTGACAGTGTAAAAACACCATGCTCTTCTGATTTTCAAACGAACCTTCTGAGCCATTTTAACATTAGAGTCTATGGAGGAATTGGAGGGAGGAGGCTGTGCTTTGGTGACATTCATGAAAGAACCATAACACCTAGGACAATAGTAAACACATTGGATGAAAGAGGACAGCGATGGCTACGTTTTGAGGGTAAAATCATACCTGTAGACCAAACACCGTGGACACAGCAGCAGTTTTAAAAAATATTTTAAGATTTATTTTTTTGCTCCTCTCACTCTAGCAGTTGAGCTGTCTCACTCTAGCCCCAACATTCCGTCCCATACACACCCATTATAAACTCTGAAATGGGTGAAAAAACATCATGAAACTTAAACTGGAACTGAAGAAAAAGTATAATAGATATTGAAAAGATAAATACAAATTGAATAGTTGAATGTTTTGTCTTCGTTTTAAAGTTTGAATGGTGGCTCTATGTCAACGTATGTGGAAGTAGATACAGTTTAAAAATGAGTAAGTTGAATGAGGATTTGAAGGGTCTCCCCATTGAAATACATGGGAATTTTTTGTTGAAAAAAGTTAAATAAAATTAAAAATATAAATGTTAAAAATGAGAAAAATAGAAGCAGTCATGTCCAAAAGAAGAGGAATCTAATGGTGTTTGAATGGTTTTTCTAAGTTGAACGGTTTTGAAGGAGATACAGTACAAAAAACGTACGGAAGAATAAAATATAATAATAACTAGAAAGTGCATTTTCTGAAGAAACTGCAGTGTGAATGCTTGAATCTGAATGTATGCACTGAAATGAATTAAATACTGAATATTAAGCTAAAAATGCTGAATTAGCTGGAAAATACAGAATTTGTAACCTGAAAACAAAAGTGCAGAACTTTTGAAAGCTGATTTTCACACAGAAGAAGTTGGAAAATAGCTGAACATGTTTAAAATATAAATTAGAAAAAAAAGATGAGTAATGACAAAAGAAAATTTAGTCAGAAAACCTCTGAATGAAAAACAAAAGTTCATATTCTTCTAATCACTTAAAGAGTGGAATTATGTATTATAAATCTCTAATTCATAAAAAATAATAAAAATAATTGTAAAAACAAATTTGTTGAATTGAACTGAAAAGATGAACAAACATTCTGGAGAAAATACAAGCTTTAATATCCAGGATAATGTTTTTCAGGCATATACACATGTGTATATCATGTTTAATGGTATTACATACATCAATTTGTTTTGTATGTCATAGAAAATAACATAAAAATCTTAAGTCATATTGTACAGCTTCTTTCTGAAAAGAACTTAAATTAATTCAACAAATGTTTTTTCGAAATACAATAAAAATCATTTTAAAAAGAGACGTTTGCAATGTTTTAAGGTGTTAATAATCTGATCCTGTCATGTGTCTGTTCAACTTTAGTTTTTGGCACAGACTCGATTCTTAAAGAACAAATTACCAAATAATAAACAAATAAAATTGAAATTAAAGTAGCTTTTTTTGTTAAACACGTCACAGGAGAATAAATAAAAATAACAAAATTAAATAAGCAAATAAAAATAATAAGCAACATATGAAATACATGAAAATTCAACTTTTAAAACCACAATCCTGAACCTTTAAATTGTGTTGGTTTCTTAGAACATGGCTGAACAGCTGTTTCTATCGGTCTACTGATCTGTCTACACATCTTTTTATTACTCATTCTTTTTATGTTTTATTGTAAACAGTGTCCACACAGTGGTAAAAGAGAACTGTATAGAGATTTTGAGTGAACTCAAACGAAAGCCTAAGGTGGTGACACAGTTTAACACATACAAATAATCAAATAAACACATTAGTCCTTTTTGTGGATAAATAAGTATCATTAGTTTACAGCATTGTTCAGCCATGCCACTAAATGCTTTTTACACAGTGTTTTAACCTGGGCTCAGACACAAAGTCACAAATTTAGTTAGTCCCTGACTTTGAGTTGTGGTTATGACTAATTATTATACACAAGGCTTAATCTATCTGAACTCTAAGGACACAAATATGAAAAAACCTATACTTACCAGCTGATACCCCACACTACACACTAGGTGTGCCATGTGACCTGAAACTTTGGTACAAACTCATCATAATTATTCTGTTAACACTGTTTCTTTAACACTGTTTGTGTTGCTGTTCAGCAGTTTAAAATGTTTTAGACTGGATTACATGGAATGAATTTGAGTTCTCTTGGGGGTTTTTGTGTGTGTTTTGTTCTTAGCAGATTCTTTCTTTACATACTGTTGAATTCCAGTTACCACATTTCTGGTCATATGACATCCTGAGTGCCCACTTAAAAAATCCCCACAGTTAATTCAACATTAAAACAAAATAAAAATATGTTAAATAAATAAAGGTTTGCTCTGTGATGAAATGTTAAATAAGCATACATTGTACAGAGCACTAACAATGAAAACAATCCTTTAGCCTGTTGATCAGAGAGAGGCAGTCATTATGTCCATTTAAAACCTGTAATCAAAGAGCACAACATTTCTGTGAAACTATAAAGTCCCATATGATCCTCATCATGTCCAGTGACTTCAGAGTGGATCCTCCCTGTCATCCGGCCAGTGTTTGATGTGTGGCAAGCAGCACAGAAGCAGGATAGCTGAGGACTTTAAAAGAAGAGCAGAAAACAGGAACATATGTAGTTGTAAATGTAAATATCAGTGATACTTGTCTTGTCAAAGGAATAAAATAATGAACTTACACACTCATTTAGGGAGGATCTTGACACTGCACAAAGGAGGCACAGTCAGTCTGACAATGATGGTGATCTGCAGGGATGTTTTCCTGCAGCAACATTCCTGCCGACTGGCCATATGATCCAGAGTAGTTGGTTTGCAATAAACAGAAAGGTGTATATGTTAGGTAGTGTGCACTTAGAGCTGGTCCTAAGAAACAAACACATCCTGTAATAAACTGAATACCTTTAGTAGTGCTGCTGCAAACGTAAAGCCCTTCTATCATGTGTGGTTTCAAAGAAGGTGTTTTGTAGGCTCAGTCACAGAAGCTGTGCAGTCTGTTCAGTCCTGAGTGTCTCAGCTCTGAAGGGATGGATCACAGAGGGAAACACCTAAGTACAGATATTAAAATACACTCAAAATAGCACTCATAAGGTCAAGTGAAAACACAATTTAAACACTTTACAAAGAATTAATACATGTTTCCATGAAAATAATGTCATTAACCCTTTTGTTGTGAGTAAATCTCACCGACTGCTAGTGGGACAAGCTAGAAGGAGGACTTATCACAGAATCTCTCCTGTGCTCCAGATGTGAAGTCTCACGCTCTGATCGCACGGCGATGAAGATGGTGATGATGAAGCCTCTCTGATCTGTGGCATTACAGTTTCTGGCTGCTATGTGCTTCACACTGTTGGATTTTACATGTGAAGCTTGGAGAAGACACAGGAGGACTGTGTCTCTAACAAAAAAAAAAGAAGAAAAGAAACCTAACAACCTCCCACCGTACCCCCACATTCAACTCCCGCCTACTCACTCCACTCAACTCCCCAGCCTCACACCATCCAATGTCTATACAAATGTAGGGTATCAGCTGGTAACAAAAAGCAAGTGAAACATATGTAGTACATATGTAACACTGCTGAAACATTTCTGGCCAGAAATGTGCAGTTATCAGCCAGTGCATTTATCATCCCAGACCCAGACCCACCCTGATAAATGCACTGGCTGAAACATGATAAAAGCTCATAAAATGTATGTTTCATCGAAAGATTTGTCCAAAAATATAATCATATACTTTTGAAAAAGTTTAAAGATTATAATAAACTGAAATCAATAACATTTTGTAAATATTATTTCAAAATAGAGGCACAGATAAACTGGCTTAACTGTCATTATTGCTGTAATTAGGTTTTTCTTTTTCTTTTTTTTCTTATTCTTTTTTTTTTTTTTTTTAAAAGCAACCTTTAGTCATTGTTGTTTATTCAGAAACAATGAAGAAGCTGTTGAACATTTATGTGTTGTGTGGGCAATCCTCTGGTCCACCCTCCCTCCCTCCCAGCCACAGTGAGACTGGGGCAGCCTGGCAGGATTTTGAAGCCTGGCTGAAGAGAGGATATGCCTGCACGGTTCGTTTTAAACTGCTATATTTGATTTTTCTGACATTCATAGATTACTGATTTTTAGATTTTCTGTAATAAATATAATTGTCATATTTTACTGATATCATTACTTAATTCATGTAATTGTATTTTATGTAAAAAAATTCAAACATTATACTGCAATGCAGGGCATTTTTTCTTAAGTCAACTTTTAAATATCGCTCTACTTTCTTAAGTCATTCAAAAATATAGAAATTACTTACTGTATTCAAAGATATAGTTCATGAATCATCACAGGACAATACACAGTATACAGGGTCATGGTAACTATGGTAGGTCTTCATGACTCCAGAATGGAGACATCGCTCTGGCTGAGAAATGAAAATTAGGTCAAGCAGTGTGTTCTTCTCTGTGGTAGGGGCAGTGATGACCTGTGCGTATCCCCTAGATTCAAACAGCTCCAGGATTGGTTTGTTTGCACTGGATAAAACATTCTCATTAAAATCACCACACACTATGATGGGATGACAGTCCATGATCTCTAATGAGTCTAATAGGCTTACCAGGTTTTTCAGGAATGGCCTCAGAGTGTAGTCTGGAGGTCTGTACACAACTGCAATCAGAGCACTGACTGGTGCTTCAACCTTTAAAGCCAGAAATTCAAGGTCAGTTACATTATGGATGTACTGTTTTTCATGCACTTGAAAGTCACTTTTCACATAAACAGCAACTCCACCACCACTTCTGTTTGCCATCTGGGGAAAGTTTGTGTAGGACAGGTGTCTGTTGCGTTTGAACAAATTGTAATTTTCAAGTGGAGACTCTCTGCGACAAAAAGAGCCCCGCAGGTGTGTTTCTGTTAGGCACAAAACATCTGCTAGACACAATTCATGGTGATTCTTGATGTCATTAATGTGAGCTGGCAGTCCCTCTGTATTATGATGAACAATGGTGAAAACCTCTGACCTGCTCAGTGTTTGTATCACGTGTAGAAGAGGCATCATGTCATCAAGGTTGGCTTGTCTCATGTTCTCAAGCGCTGCAGTGATTTCTGGATTGGTGAATATTTTTTCTCCTCCATATCAAGAAGATACAGTCCACTGAGAGGCGTCACTCTACTGACAGCTACGTAGGCCATGCCGGGCTCAAAAATGCTCTTAAGAGAGACAACAGCTGATGTGGTTGTCATTCCCTGTACCTTATGTATTGTACATGCAAAGGCCAGCTTCACTGGGAACTGTCTTCGTACCACTCCTTTCTGCTTTAGATTCTCTTCTGCTCTCTCAATGTACACCATGTCGTCTGCTGGTGTTCGGTTATTCTTTCAGATGTCTCATTATCCATTTTAAGTCCAAGCTTGATGATGTGTTGGTCATTTTCAGAGTAAACTACTCTAAGTAGTTTTCCAAAAGCTCCATTAACCAAACCATTTTGTATGTCAATGTTTCTGGTGAGCATGACACGAGCTCCTTCTGCAACTTTCAGTGTATCTGGTAACTCGTTTTACCTCCTTTCAATGGTCTGTCTTGTAGTGCCATTCTGCCAGTTCTAGGATCTTTTCTATAATCATCTGCATGGATGTCAATGATATGAGTATGGAGCAGAGCCAGTGTTGCAGAGTTGTGCGCATCCACTTCTTTATTAGTTGCAAAAATGTGCAGCGCATCAGTCGGACAAAGGGCTGGTTCAGTTATGGCCTGTGACAACAAATTTCTATCTGCTTCGCAAAGCACATCCAACTTTCCTTTCACACGGATTCTGTTCAGCATCTCAGCAAAGACAACATCATCTTTCTGACGCATAATCTCAGTCAGAGTGATCATCTGAAAATGCTCCCGCCACAGGTCGATCTCGGACGGGTCGTGCACACAGAGAGGTTTTGACTGTCGCACTGGGGTAGCTGATAGAAGTCTCCAACAGCAATGACTGACATGCCTCCAAAGGGTCTCCGAGTCCCTTTGATCTGTTTGAGTCTTGCATCTACATATGCAAAGAGATGTCTTGACACCATAGACACTTCGTCAATGACGATTATTTCAGCATTCAAAAGTTCTGATCTGACTTCATCCAGCTGATTGCCAAGTCCCTGAATGGGAGGTTTTAAGCTTCTAGGGAGCTTGAGAAGAGAATGCAGTGTTGTTCCAGAAATGTTAAATGCTGCAGTCCCAGTGAAAGCAGTTAACAGGACAGTGGGTTTTGATATGTCAACGTCGTCTGCATATCTGGGCACTTTGCTCAGTATCTTAGATGCTTCTGAGTAGATGCATTTGATAAGATGTGATTTTCCTGTTCCAGCACCACCATTAATATAAAAGAAAAACTGCTCTGGATTTAGAGAACAGACCCTTTTAATGCACCAGTCTCTAACTGCATAAAATATGCAGGCTTGCTTCTTATTCAGATTCTGAAACATCTGGACGTAACAATGTGGGATCAATAGCAGGGGTTCCCTGATGGCTCTGACTTCTGTTGAAGCATCAGCCTGACGGCTGTAGTCGGGCACATCTTCCTGTTCATTTTCATTGTCTCGCTCTCTTTCTTGTTCAACAAGTGGCAACCTTACAAGATCTGATTCAGGTGCCAGATTACACCATATCGTCAATCACACCTCTGTTCTGCTCATATTCCTCAACAGCGCTCTCGATCTCCTCACTGTTTTCTCATATTTTTCTCTGTTTCTTTTGACAATGTGTTGCACGTACTCAAGACGGTCAGTACCTGGTAGGTGTACACAGCCAGCACCATAGAAAGCCTGATAGGTTGGCAACGATGGCGTTTTCAGTTCGTTGTCTGAACGATGAGGAAGGTACAGTTTAAGCAGTCTTCCATAATATTGCTCTGGATTTT
This sequence comes from Oreochromis aureus, assembly GCF_013358895.1. Lineage (NCBI taxonomy): Eukaryota > Metazoa > Chordata > Actinopteri > Cichliformes > Cichlidae > Oreochromis > Oreochromis aureus. The sequence goes on from NC_052962.1 coordinate 35,895,621, forward strand.
TTTTCTTGTGAGCATCGGTGAAATCTGATGATAGCAGGCTTATCGTTTTTGCGCCTTTGCACAAATCCCATCTCATTGAGAAGGGCAAAACATCTTTACCTTTTGTCTGTTGGCCATAGACAATCCTGCAAGTAGCAGCAAAGTCTGCCATGCACATCTCCTCATACTCTGGTGTTTCAGGTCTGGCTTTGTATTTGTCATTCAAAGATGTCATCCAAACATTGGAAGACTCAGGTGTTGTGTTGTCCAGAACTGACAGGGGACGACTCATTTTCACAGGATTATCATCAGTTGGAATGAATATTACAGCACGTGAACATTGCTTCATGTGAAGACCACATGCACGAGCAACACACTCCTGGGCACTGATCTCTCGCTTCTTTGAATATGCCTGCATGACGGCTCTCATTTCATCACACTCATTTACACTGTCTTTATGGGAGTTCTCAATGACAGTTTTCAGGTACTCAGAAAGCCCGCCCTCTTTTTTTGATATATATTTCATTAAATAATTTGCAGCGCCGAAAGCATCTAAAACAAAGCTTATGTCGATATTACTGTTCCAGGCTTCAAGCAGATGTGGATTATAGCTGTTTATCCAAGAGTCTTTTGGATCACGCTTTAGTATGATCGTACTCCTTGTGTTCATTTTATTCAGGTATCTCTCATATTCTGCATGTGTCAACTTGCATCTTGCCAAGAGCTGCTCTAAACTCATGGAAGCAGTTTCAGGCTCATTCAGCAGCTGGTTCAGTGGTCTGAGCTTGTTCTTTGCAGTTTCTACCTCCAGTTCATCATCCTCACTGGGTCTTGTGATCATCGTCTCATTGCAGGGTGGTTTGGGAAAACCAAAAGCGGCACCCAGAGCTTAAACTCCTAAAGCACGTCTTTGTGTGGTTCTTACTGTGTTTTGCACTTCTGTTACTTTCTTGTACAGTTCAGGTTGTTTATGTGGATCAGGCAGCTGAGCTGTGATGTATTTGTTTATAAAATCAACAACAGTTTGATCATCATCATCCTCAAACACAGGAGCACCTTCTACCCACAGGAGGCAGTGTATGTGTGGGCTTCCTCTGTGCTGAAACTCCACTCTGTAAAAGTAGTCAATGACTTTGCCAAGTGGCTCTGCAGGAGATAAGAGTAAATCTCTGAATAATGCTTCAACTCTCTTGTCAAACATGCGCATTGTTGTGACAGGATTGCTTCTCAGGATGTCACACTTTGCTGACCAGTCAAGTCCTTCAAAACTCACTTGTTCACCTTGCTGCCTTGTTATTGCTTCAATCACTTCAGGCCAGCGCATTTCAGCAGCTGAGAATGTGCAAAAGAACGTGGGAGTTCCCAACTGTCTGATCATGGCAAAAAGATCTCTTGTTGTTTTCTCCCAATAGGCTGGGGTTCCTCTCAGAGGCTGCATGAATCTCACTGCGTCTTTATTTCTCACCAGTTTCTCCACCTCATGTTTATCTTGTAACATGCCTGAGGTTATTTTTCTCCCATCTCTGGTCAAAGGCTTTGCCTTCCTTAACTGTATCGTCATGCTGGAAGTAGCCAAGTGTATTTCAGTCACAAACTGTGCAAAGAACAAATAGTTTGTGTCTTTGGCAAAACGGTCATCAATGCAGAAAAGTCTTGATTTGAAATACCCACTGGGGATACTTTGATCAGCCTTCTTTCATCAAGTGTGTTTTGGCCTGTAGGAAACTGCACAGGAAGGCCATGGCCTCCAGTTTAGGTGTTTTGAAAAACTTATTGGATTGTTTCTCTCTGCAGGAGCAACAGAGTAGATTCCTTCACTGAAACATAATATCTCCTCAGCCACATCAGGGGCTGCAAACAGGACTCGAGTGCAAAACCACCATTAGTCAGTCCATCTGCTTGCTCTGAATCATCTCTCATCTGTTCACATGGTTGTTCACCATCACAGGGTAACATGTCGATATTCTGTTCATTTTTATTTTGTGCTTCACTCAGTGCATTTTTCTCACAGCTGTCAATTTCCATTAAATCAGCCTCATCGTAATCGTCCTCATTCATGTTTTCATCATCATCATCATCGTCCTCCTCATCTTCATCAGGAAGTGTTGGATCACACAGCTCAGCATCATCTCTGATGCTCACATCCTTATACTGTGGATGAATCTGCTTGAGTTTATGCAGTGCTTGCACAAGTTTAGACCAGCTTACAGTCTGAAACAGCTGATGACCTTTATAAGACAAGCGTCTCTTCAGTTTAACTCTCATGACTTGAGAATTAATTCTTAATCGAGGCAATGCTTCAACAGTTTCCTGTACCTCTGATGGGACACAGACCACATTTCCTCTAATTGCTCTTTGTCTGCCTTTGGGAAGAGGAATAATCTTGGCAAATGGTATGCACTTGGCTATGAGATGTCTCTCCAGTATGTTGAGATCAGACAGTTCAGGTGGAATATCAGCAAGATCCAGTTTATTGGCAACAGCAAGTACTGGCATGGATCCATTTTTAAGATGACTGTGGCAGGTGTGACAAATCCACTCTCTTTCTCTCATCAGGCACATTGCACTGCTCATTTCTGCAGTTTTCATCACAAAGATGAACAAACCTTCCTGTCAAACATGTTGCAACCACATGTGGATTTTTCACATAATTTGACCTTGTGCAGGGTCGCACTTGGTTTGGAAATGAAGCCTTGAAACAGACAGTACATGGGTAAGATGGTCCAGCTTTGATTTGTGATTTGAACACAGATATGGCCTCGTTGATCACACTGTTGTCGCTCTCTTGGGTTTGTATGTTCACCCATCTGTATTTCCTTTTTATTTTCATGGCACATCTCATATTGTGCATAATCCTGAATGCAAGATTACTTTGATACCTGTCTCGCATTAGTTGTTTCATTAGTTGTCTGTGTCTTACTCTGAATGCGTTGTCACGTGCATAACGCTGAGTCACTCGAGATCTCTGTCTCTCTCTGAATTCTGGGCTCTCTTGATACCTTTTAGTGATATAGCTTTTTGCTTTTGTCTAAATTCAGCATTGTCACAGTAGCGTCTTTTAATATATTGTTGTTGTTTCTTTCTAAATTCATTGTTCTCACAGTAGCGCCTTTTAATATATTGTTGTTGTTTCTTTCTAAATTCATTGTTCTCACAGTAGCGCCTTTTAATATATTGTTGTTGTTTCTTTCTGAATTCATCGTTCTCACAGTAGCGCCTTTTAATATATTGTTGTTGTTTCTTTCTGAATTCATCGTTCTCACAGTAGCGTCTTTTAATATATTGTTGTTGTTTCTTTCTAACTGTAGCATTCTCAGAAAAACGTCTTTTAACATATTGTTTTTGTTTGTTTCTGAATTCATCATTTTCACAGTAACATCTTGTAATATATTGCTGTTGTTTCTGTCTGAATTCATCATTCTCAAAATAACGTCTTTTAATATACTGTTGATGTTTCTGTCTGACTTCAGGATTGTTTTTATATGCCTCGCTTGTGCAAGATTTTTTTCTTTTCTTTGTAATCTTTATTTGAAGCATATTTTTGTCGTTCTTTCCTTTTTGGTTTTCTTTTCTCTGATTTCTGGGTTTCTCTGATGCCATTAATCTTCTTTTCATTTTGTGCCTTTGTTGTTTATTAACCTTTTTCAGTTTTGTAAAACTATATCAGAAAGATCACAGGCAGCAACATTTGTTATTGCAGCATTTGATTGACATGAAAAAGCATCATTTGATGGAAAGAAATTTAATTCACTGCATAGTTCTTCAGTTGGTATATTAGGAGGTTCATTCTGATCTTCATATGATGTGAAATTAGTCATGTGGACTTCTTTTTGTTTCACCAGTGGCGTACAAATGGACATTTGACAAAAGATGTTCTCAGTCAGACCAGTGGTTGTGTTTCTCCTTGGAGTAGAGGAGTTTGCTTCATCAACAGTTGTATCAGAGTGAGTAGGTGCCACAGCAGTGGCAGCTGTTGATCTGCAGACTGTGTCTGTGATAGTATCACTCAGGTTGACTGTGCTCATACTGTAGAACTGCACAGGCTTCAGTTCATAGGTACAAGAGGGTGATATCTCCATCCCTTCATAAGAATCCTGGAGCCTCTTAATCATGTCACTGAGGAGTGTAAATTTCAGCATCACAGCTGTACCACGATTACGTGACTGTAGTGGTAGAGGAAGACCACTGGCTGTTCTGGAGTGTGGATCAAAGAAACCATATTTGCCTGATGTGGATCTGAACACTGCGATACACAATCCACTCATAATCAGTAAGGCATACTGCACATCTGACAACAGGCAGCTCAGTCCTGCTTCTAAGCTGAGAAAGGTATCTACTGCCTCCTCTGGAGGTTCTTCAAATGTCCCATACCGGGAAGGCTGTGTCATGTCGACATGATACATAGACCTGCGAGCATCAACTTTGTCTGGCAGCTCATCGGTTGCCAAATGAATACTCTTGGGGAATCTTTTCTTGGCCTCTTTGTACATCACATCACCTTTATCCAAGACCAGATTAAGGTCAGCTGTAGTTATGTTTTCATTCTCATGAAGGAAAGCAAGAAATGTGAGTGAGTTACATGTGCACTGACTGTTTCTGGAGTCTCCATATTTGGGATGAGCCTGACTGTGAGATGCACAGACATGTGTTACAGAGGGCTGGTTTTCAAGGTTCACTCTTTCTGCATGAGATGGCCCTGCCACATCACTGTGATGGCCTCTTTTCACAATATCAGCATAACCCACCTGCGGGGCACTTGACACCTCAGGTTGGTCTCTATGGTTTACCTGATGTTCATTAAATGCATGCTGCAATCCAGTCTTTACAGCATCTGCATAGGATACCTGTTTTACATGTGCAGGAACATGTCGACCTGCCTGTTTGACACCATCAGCATTGGTCTTTGCAGACACACGGTCTTCTGCAGAGCTCTGAGGAGAATCACACTCAGTTTGTTCACATGTTGGTACTTTGTGAAACTCATGGAACTTCTTCCAGCGTTGTTTTGCAGCTTGTGACTTTTTCTGCTTTTTTGGCATTTTTACACACCTTTAAGTGTTTCTGTTAGTCTTTAGAAAATGTATTCAAAAAAAACAAGAGTGGCACACAGCAGGAGATGTTTTCTTTGTCTTTATATTTCAGTTTTTATTTCTCAGAAACAATGTCTTTGTTTGTTTGACAGTTTGTCAGTCGAGAGAATATTATGTACTCTCTTTATTGGCTTGGCACAACTTAGCAGCAAGCCCAGAATGAAAAACAGGTAGAGAGAAGAAAATTTAGAAGAGAGAATAGACAGAGCAGGAGAGACACGGCTGGGAAATGACAATCAAACCGTGAATTAGAGTTTTCTTTATTTGTTCAGTTTGTTCTCAGGTAGAGGCAATATGCACTCTTTATTGCTTTAATGGCTTGGCATTTTTCAGCAGCAAGCCAAGAGTGAAAAACAGGTAGAGAGAAAATTTAGCAGAGAGAACAGGCAGAGCAGGAGAGACACGGCTTGGAAATCAAACCGCAGAGTTTTCTTTGTTCAGTTTGTTCAAAGGTTGAGGCAAAATATGCACTCTTTATTGCTTTATTGGCTTGTGCATTTCTCAGCAGCAAGCCAAAGAGTGAAAACAGGTAGAGAGAAAATTTAGCAGAGAGAACAGAGAGAGCAGGAAAGACACGGTTTTGAAATCAAACCGTAGAGTTTTCTTTGTTTGTTCAGTTTGTTCAAAGGTTGAGGCAAAATATGCACTCTTTATTGCTTTATTGGCTTGTGCATTTCTCAGCAGCAAGCCAAAGAGTGAAAAAAACAGGTAGAGAGAAAATTTAGCAGAGAGAGAACAGACAGAGCAGGAGAGACACGGTTTTGAAATCAAACCATAATAAGATTCTTGGTTTGGCAAAATTTCTCACAAACCACAGGGTGAAATACAGATGGAAAGAAGGCAGAGACAACAGGTGGAGCAGGACAGAGGATAGAGGGGATGGGGGTTGGGATGTGACAGAGAAGACTGGAGATCTGGTCCTTGTTCTTCTGCACACTGTGAACAAAAAAGAAGAAAAAATAATAATTTTATTAAAATTATATCACATGGTAATTGTATGAACTAATTGTGACTACTGAAAAGGACAAAACAAATATTGAAGCTAAACTGTTGTTGGCTGCCATGTGCAAAAAGTTGCATAATTGGGCACTTTTAAAAGAATATTTATTTAAATTCAGCAATAATATTTTTAATACAAATATGATTGAGTGAATCATTAACTAATCACATGTAGTGTGACTACAAAAATGTACGAAAAAAATATTTTAGCCCAATTGTTAAGCTGCACTTATGTGTATTTATTATAAAATTGTGTTTAAAAGGTCTAGTTTGAATGAAAGATTGAACCCATCACTTTACAGCTTATAAAAGTCAGATTATTTTTTATTTTGGTATACTTCTCTTACAGTATGTGCACACCTACCAGGCAAAGCACAGATGTCAGTCAAGTTCCTGAAAGTGTAAGACGAGAAATAATGTTAGTTGTCTGTACAGTATTATTAGACTAACAGAAATACAAAGCCCACATGACATGATACACTGAACTTATAGTCAGCAGGTTATGGAATAATATAGCACACCAACAGACACAGCAACCATTTTATAATTCAAACTAATTACCTGAAGTATTTCCACTTATGTAAGGCTACTGTTCGACTGTTACTAGCCTTAGCATTGCTGCTAGCGCTAGCATTCCGGCTAGCATTAGCACTTCAGTTAGTGTTAGCACTGCAGCTAGCGTTAGCATTGCAGCTAGCATTAGCAATGCTGCTAGCGCTAGCACTCTTACTGTTAAAACTGAGCCACAATGGCAATAATAAAGCTCATTTGTTACTTTTGTCTCACTGACCGCCAAGAAATATCACAGGAATATCACAGGAATATTCTTTTTGTCAGTTAACAACTGCTAGTGCTAGTGTTAGCACTATAGCTAGCGTTAGCATTGTTGCTAGCATTAGCATCGTTGCTAGCATTAGCATTGAAGCTAGCGTTAGCACTGCTGCTAACAGCAAAACGTCATAAACAAATATAAATGATAGCGAAGGTTATTCTTTTTCTTTTTTTTTATTCTTTGAACTCTGTTGGACTTGATATGTGAGTTTAAATGTCAAACATGTATTTTTATCATCATAAAAATAAAACAGTGCAGTACTGAGTGTACTGTACTTACCACAGCAGAGAGCAAAGCGGAATGATGACAGTTGGTCCAGTGATGGGTTAAAAATAAATGAGGCGTTCAGGTGGTGCTTGGAAATTTGAACATCAGTTTGAACAGCAATAATGAGCATATACATGTCTGTGTTAGTCTCTGTGTGTAAGAGACATAGAGAGATAGAGGGAAAAAATCCACTAGACTAGTGTACAAATTGGTACTTTTTGTATAAGCGAATGAGTGACATACAGAAAAATATGGCAACTGGCATTACATGAGCAAATAAAAAGTATTTCATTTTGAACTGTTTTGTGGGTTTTATTTTAAGACTACTTTAAGTTTGTTAGTGGGGAGATAAACTATACAGACTATAAACACAGACAATAAAGGAGATTAGATTAGTTAAACGTTAGTTAAAATGTGGGAAAATCAACTACAGACAGGTAGATGCTGTAAGCTTTAATTATCCAGTCAGAAAGGATGATTTTAAAGTCATCAACTGACTCCAACTGCCCAGATCTGAAAAACCTATGTGCCAATCACAATGCTCTACTTAGTTGGCATATACTAACTACTGACCCCTGTCAAAACTGTCTTATTGTACCTATTGAAAAAGTTAATCTTACTACAACTGCTTAGATGCAGCAGACATTTTTAGGTTTAACCTTGGCAGAGTGAGAGAGAGCTCGTTAAGCAGGCAGGTGTGAGCCTGGTTGCTATAGTGACTGCACCCAATGGCACGCACACAGACATGCACCTCACTTTTGCTGCTTAAAATGAACAGAAAAGTCAGTCTGAAACAAATCGCTCCCAAATGAAAAGTACACGTCGTATTGACGAAATTCTTTCACCGTGAGCGCCAGCAATGTCTAGTCTACTGAATTCTCAGTTTTCATGCCTGTGGAGTTTATTATATGGACGTGGTGACAATGGAAAGACACCATGCTCTTCTGATTTTCAAACGAACCTTCTGAGCCATTTTAACATTAGAGTCTATGGAAGAGTTGGAGGGACGAGGCTGTGCATTGGTGACATTTATGAAAGAACCATAACACCTAGTACAATAGTAAACACATTGGATGAAAGAGGACAGCGATGGCTACGTTTTGAGGGTAAAATGATGGCTGTAGAGCAAACGCTGCGGACACAGCAGCAGTTTTAAAAAAAAATTTAAGATTAATTTTTTTGCTCCTCTCACTCTAGCAGTTGAGCTGTCTCACTCTAGCCCCAACATTCCGTCCCATACACACCCATTATAAACTCTGAAACGGCTGAAAAACATCATGAAACTTAAACTGGAACTGAAGAAAAGTATAACAGATATTGAAAAGATAAATACAAGTTGAATAGTTGAATGTCTTGTCTTCGTTTTAAAGTTTGAATGGTGGCTCTATGTCAACCTATGTTGAAGTAGATACAGTTTGAAAATGAGTAAGTTGAATGAGGATTTGAAGGGTCTCCCCATTGAAATACATGGGAAATTTTTGTTGAAAAAGTTGAATAAAATTAAAAATATAAATGTTAAAAATGAGAAAAATAGAAGCAGTCATGTCCAAAAGAAGAGGAATCTAACGGTGTTTGAATGGTTTTTCTAAGTTGAACGGTTTTGAAGGAGATAGACTACAAAAAAGCGTCACGGAATATATAATAAAATATAATAATAATAATAATAATAAAGATTAGAAGAACAATACTGTGAATGCTTTTACAAGCATTCACACTAATAAAGATTAGAAGAACAATACTGTGAATGCTTTTACAAGCATTCACACTAACTAGAAAGTGCATTTTCTGAAGAAACTGCAGTGTGAATGCTTGAATCTGAATGTATGCACTGAAATGAATTAATTGCTGAATTTTAAGTTAAAAATAAAAATGTTGAATGAGCTGGAAAATACAGAGTTTTTAACCTGAAAACAAAAGTGCAGAACTTTTGAAAGCTGATGTTCACGCAGAAGAAGTTGGAAAATAGCTGAAAAGTTTTTAAATTAAAATTTGGAAAACCTAAGAAATGAGAACAGAAAATTTAGAGTCAGAAAACATCTGAATGAATATTAAAAGTTCATATTCTTTGAATCACTGAATGACTAAAGTGTAATCCCTCCACTTGGATCCACACACTTTTAAAGGTTTACATCTCTGAGCTTTGAAAGACATGCTGGTGGAAAGAGAACAACGATGGCTTCGTTTTGAGGGTAAAATGATGGCTGTAGAGCAAACACTGTGGACACAGCAGCAGTTGAAAGAGAAATGTTTAAGATGAATCTTGGCAGAGTGAGAGAGAGCTCGTTAGGTAGGCAGGTGTGAGCCTGGTTGCTATAGTGACTGCACCCAATGGCTCAGTACACACGCACACAGACATGCACCTCACTTTTGCTGCTTAAAATGAACAAAAAAGTCAGCCCCAAACAAATCCTTCCCAAATGAAAAGTACATGTCGTATTGACAAAATTCTTTCACCGTGAGCGACAGCAATGTCTAGTCTACCTAATTCTCAGTTTTCATGCCTGTGGAGTTTATTATATGGACGTGGTGACAGTGTAAAGACAGCCTGCTCTTCTGATTTTCAAAGGAACTTTCTGAGCCATTTTAACATTGGAGTCTATGGAGGACTTGGAGGGAGGAGTCTGTGCTTTGGTGACATTTATGAAAGAACCATAACACCTAGGACAATAGTAAACACATTGGATGAAAGAGGACAGCGATGGCTACGTTTTGAGGGTAAAATCATACCTGTAGAGCAAACGCTGCGGACACAGCAGCAGTTTTAAAAAAGATTTTAAGATTAATTTTGTCGCTCCTCTCACTCTGGCAGTTGAGCTGTCTCACTCTAGCCCCAACATTCCGTCCCATACACACCCATTATAAACTCTGAAACGGCTGAAAAAACATCATGAAACTTAAACTGGAACTGAAGAAAAAGTATAATAGATATTGAAAAGATAAATACAAGTTGAATAGTTGAATGTCTTGTCTTCGTTTTAAAGTTTGAATGGTGGCTCTATGTCAACGTATGTGGAAGTAGATACAGTTTGAAAATGAGTAAGTTGAATGAGGATTTGAAGGGTCTCCCCATTGAAATACATGGGAAATTTTTGTTGAAAAATGTTGAATAATTTTAAAAATATAAATGTTATGAATGAGAAAAATAGAAGCAGTCATGTCCAAAAGAAGAGGAATCTAATGGTGTTTGAATGGTTTTTCTAAGTTGAACGGTTTTGAAGGAGATACAGTACAAAAAACGTACGGAATCTATAATAAAATAGAATAAAGATTAGAAGAACAATACTGTGAATGCTTTTACAAGCATTCACACTAATAAAATAGAATAAAGATTACAACAACAATACTGTGAATGCTTTTACAAGCATTCACACTAATAATAATACATTTTATTTATAGGCGCCTTTCAGACCCTCAAGGTCACCTTACAGTAGCACGTAAACAATACCATAAAAAACATTAAAAAAAAAATGTATATATAGCAAACATGGTAGATAAAATTTAGACATAAACAGTCATAAAAGTATAAAAGCAAATATAAAAACTGAGCAAGGAAAAAATGGCCTAAGACAGATCAGGTGTATGCAATTCTAAACAGATGGGTTTTGAGTAGTGATTTAAAAGAGGTGAGACAGTGTGTGGTCCGTAGAGCAAGTGGAAGTGCATCCAAAGTCTCGGGGCAGAACAACTAAAGGCTCTGAGTCCCACGGTAGTCAGGCGAGCAGGTGGAACTGACAGAAGGGAAGCTGAAGAAGAGCGGAGTGTACGAAGGGGTGAGTATGTATGGAGAAAATCGGATAGATATGGAGGAGCGAGGTTATGAAGCGCTTTGAAAGTGAGAAGCAGGATCTTGAAATTGACACGGAGGTGAATTGGGAGCCAATGGAGCTGTTTAAGAACAGGTGTTATATGTTCAGTGGATCTAGTTCTGGAAATAATACGAGCAGCTGTATTTTGAACCAACTGCAGTTTATGGAGGGATTTATGAAGTAGACCACACTGTGGCGTGTCCAGCGGGGTGGCCTGGGGGGGCACAGGCCACCCCCCCAACCAGACTGGCCACCCCAGGTGCCACCCCGAAGCCAAAACAATAAAATCCAATGAAATATCAAATGTACGATTATGTTTTCACAGTGAAACTCAGATATCCGAGTGTAAGTGAATGCAGCATCGGCTTCTGCGCTATGAGCATCATGTTAGCAAAGGTAGGAGAGCCAAGTACGAAAGAGGCACCGCAGAAAACAGTTTTTCGGCGAAAGATTAACAGTTTAACATAGCTGGACTGGCCATCGAGCATGGCGGAGCTTCCACAGCGGCTAGCAGGTGGATGAGGGAAGGGGAGGCAGGAGGAGGAGAGACCCGAGGCAGCCGCTGGTCGGAGCGTCAGGTGAACTGAACTTCAGGTAAGAAGTTATGACCTGCAGTCTATCTGGGTCAGATATAAACCAAGTTTAGGTGGAGTTTATTTTCGTTGTGCTGACTTTTTACAGTCAGTTACAATAACTCTTACTGCGTACTAGCTAGCATGACGGAGTTTCTATACAGCTGGGTGGGTGCTGTGATGTTACTGATGGTGAACTTTATTTTATTCATAAGTTTAGTTAGTAGAGTTTACAACGGCTCCTTAAAATATGTAATGGTCCCTCATTCAGAGAAAATATTACGTGTTACGTATTGAGCTGAGAAGAGACGCAGTTTGTCCCGGACTTTAGCTAGAATGGAAAAAGACACAAAGCTGGAGTTATTCTGTGTCTTTGCGTTGCAGCTGCCTCGTCTCCTCTCATTTTCTCCCCTCCCTCTCCTGTTGCTACTTCAATCATTAAACTGATCAATGATCAGCTGATCGGCTTTTCTCTCTTGTTTGTTTATCGCTCACTTTGCGCCAGAAAAAGTAAACCAGCAGATGTCGCGCTAAACAACAGCAGCACCTTTAAGTTTGATCAGCTGTTGTTAGAATGTATTTAATATTAATTTCTAGTATCAGCTGATGTTTGCTGGAGCCACAGCTGTAAAGCTGCTGGTCATGATATTGGTTTGGTTATCTGGTGAGAGGGAAACATGAAGATGAAACCAGGAGATGTCCTTACTGAATCATCAGAGCTGAACAGGTGATGGAGAAACAGGTTTACCTTTTAGGTGACATGGATGAGTTGAAGGGAAGTTATGAACTGTTTCTGAGAGAAAAATAACACCAGGATCCTTTTTATGTAGCTGACAGCTGGTAACTGTGCAGGGGCGGATCTAGCAAAGTTATGCCAGGGGGGCCAGGTAGGGCATTAACAGGGAAAGGGGGGCACAAAGAAATACTTTTCTTACTTATTCTCATTTAAAATATCTAGCTTTTATTAAATAATTATCTGAATCTTGCGAACAAAGTTTTTATCTGACGTAAAATTGATAGAAATCCTACATATACCAACAAGACAGTGTACATCACTGTCACAACAGCATTTGTTTTCATTCAAAGGCTTTATGGCTTTAATACCTGGTGGGCCGGTCTCTGGTCAAAATGCCCAATTTTTTGTCCCAGTCCAGCCCTGCAGGTTAATACTGGCAGTGTCACCATGCCAGCTGACTGTATTTCATCATCAGCCAGTGTTGTTCTTTATACATCAATATTACCAAAGTTTACCATAAGGCAGCATAGAAAGTATTTACTTGCTTTCAGGTTTCATTCAAATGTTAGTCTTTTCATTTGTTTCCCCACTTTTTTCTTGTTTCAAAATCAAACACCAGTTTGTGAGAAGATTATCTTCTTTTTTTAATAGGCAGATAAAATTTTGCATTGGCTAATTTGCCAATTGTATGTTAAAAATGTTTGTATTTTAATATTCAAAAATGTTTTTGCCCAAAACATATGTGCACTATATGTCAGTAAAAATACTATGCAAATATTGCTGCACCGTAGTGGTTAAAACCTCATTTTAATAAGAGTCAAAAGCAAATTCAGTTATTAGGTTTACAGGGTTATTGAATGATGGTTAACTGTTGGTAGAATTTTTTTTTTAACATTATCTGCCAATTACATCTGCCACCCTTCTCCAAATCTGTGCCCCTACCTGGCCCCCCGAACAAAAATTTTCTAGACACGCCACTGAGACCACAGAGAAGAGAATTACAGTAATCCAGACGAGATGTGACAAGAGCATTGACAAGTATGGCGGTACTGTTTGGAGTGAGTGAGGGACGAAGACGGTTAATATTACGGAGATGAAAGTAGGAAGACCGAGTGATATTATTTATATGTGCTGTGAAGGAAAGAGTGCTATCAAGGATGACACCAAGACTCTTAACCTGAGGGGAGGGTGTGACAACAGAGTTATCAATGGATAACGAAAGACTGGTTGGAACTGTAGTCAGTTTTGATCTGGTGCCTATTAAAATGAATTCTGTTTTATTGCCATTAAGTTGGAGAAAGTTGTGAGTAAACACATGCAAAACACAGGGAGAATCACACAGCTATGAGGGAGAACACTGACAAAGAGAAACACGGGGCTTAACCCTTTAAGACCTACCGTAGAACCAAGTCCGCCAGAGCTTATCTTTTTATTTCTACATGCTGTAGTTCCATTTTTGGGAGCATGCTTTAAGTCCATAGTAACTACATAAATTGCAAAAAAGTGCAATAAACTACAAAAAAATTGAAAATCGTTTTTGATTTTTTTACATAAATTTCTAGTTAGAGAAATTTAAGAGGTTTATCCCTCAAAACTGTAAATACAAAAAAGTTGTATAAAATAGTCTCCAACCACAGGAAATTTATTTTGAGTGTCTTCATAGTTTTATTTTTGAGATACACCAATTTTTATAAACTGCAGGAAAAATGAAAATAAATATTATAATGCAAATTTGCAAAAAAACAGGATGTATTGTCACAGACCCGGCTCTGGGGACTCAAGGTCCGTGAGTAGTGTGGACTATTATTATTATTATTATTATTGTTATTATTATTATTATTTGGTGTGTGTGTCGTCTTCACTGCTACTGTTCTCTGTCCACATTTGTATGAAGGCAGGTGTGTGTGTGTGCATGTGTGTAAGGCTGTTTTCTGTGGCCAAGTTACAGGCACCTTCAGGCCTGTGGGTGTGGCCCAGCTAGGGGATTGGCCACACCCAAAGTCCTTGCCACACACCTGCTACTGATCTGGGCTCATCGGGGGAGCTATTTAGGAGAGTGAAGGAGCTTTTACCGACGTGGGATTATTGCGTTAAACTTCATGTCAGTCTTCTAGTTTAGTTTAAAAGTCGGTGAGTGTATGCCTGCGGGAGTTAAGTGTTTTGACGACTGCCTCTATTGTTTCCCTCAGAAGGAGTGTGGGACGAGAGAGAGCAGTAAGCACGGGGAGTGCAGAGACACAGGAGCAGAGAGCACTAAACAGGGACTTTTTTGGAAGAAGACACAACACGGGAGTAAAGGGAGAGCATGGGGATTTATTGCCTTTTTTTCACACTGTAAATAAACGCACTGCTTGCAGTGAAAAGTCCTGCATTCTGGACTCTTCACTGCGTTCTTTCCCCACATCCCCATGTACATCAAAATAAACTATTTCCAGCAGTGTGCAATTTGAGTTCTAAGCATCCCAGAAACTATTCACAAAAGCGTAAAGTGAAACATGACTTTTAAAACACCAGTGTAGGCTTATAAGGCCATGAAGGTAAAAAACTACGTTTTCCGTGAAAATGGGCAGGTAATGGTGGACATGCAATACTTCGCGCTGACGTCTATTTCAACGTAGGAAGTGTTAAGAACAGCTGATCGGATCAGCAAAACGTGTTTCTGGGATATTATGTTTTTTTTGCTGCAAGTGCTTTTTATGCAATTTTTGCAAAGCTATATGTGGAAGGAAACCATGACCTAGGACAAGCTGATGGCATAAGATGTAAGTACAACTCCTCTGGTTTCATATGCAAAAAAAAAAAATATTGCGCTAGCTTACGTGGTTCCAGTTCTGCAGAGGTTTAAAAATAGTTATGCAAAATGGAGCGTGCCTGCTCCGACCGGTTTTAAAGGGTTAAATATACTGAGGGATAATGAGGGGAATGAGCCACAGGAGGAAAGCACAGCAGGGAGTGATTAGGCAGGACGAGACAGGGGAAGCAAAACTATAAACATTAACATAGGACACAGACTGTCAAAGTAAAACAGGAAATATAATACAGACGCAGACTTGACAGGGGGTTACAGAGCAAACATGGAACACAGAGAAGCCAAAAGACTAGGAACTCTAAACAGCACAAAAGCAAAGACTATCACTAATAGCACAAAACACTGGGTCACAGACCCAGGACCGTGACAATGCCAAAGAGCACTAAAGCTTTTATATTCAATGTTGACTCAACAATGTAAACAAACACTTTTTCAGTTTTTGCTCCCTTGTTGTGACATATCTCACTTTGTCACTGCAGAATGATGTCATGGAAATTAACAAAGTCTGCAGACACGATGAGCAGTAGCCCACACCTTTTAATTCCCAAGCAGGTGAGAGAGAGAGGACATTCAGTCAGGCACTGAAACGCAGTCTCTAAAGATGAATGGCACAGCCCTCTTTCAAATTCATAAAATAAAAGAAATTTCCAGCACATTTCCACTCTTTGGATTACTCTGCTAATCACATCAAAAACAGAAATTTCCTTTCTGACATTCTGTATATCACATCAACAACATCGTACACTCACAGAGGTTTCACTATGTGCATCCTCACTTCACTATTCTCCTCTCCACCCTTCTGTTCATCTCCAATCGTCCTCATAGCCTAAACATCCATATGCAAAAGATAACAATAATGATAAAAGGAAAAAAAAACTTCCCAAAAACATCAAATTACAGATGGAAACATGATGTTCATTCAATAGAAACTGTGGTTAAGATAACTGGCGTACTACAGAAGCAGTCTAGCTGTCATACAAAATGCGCACAAGTAATTTCTCGGTCACTTTTAATCAGGATCAGGACTCCCTGTATTTGTGATGTATGGAGAATCATGTAAATGCATATCATTTGTAAAATGACTAGAAAAGTCACACCAGTGACCACCAGAACTGAAAAACACACTGAACCTTTCAGGCAAGACCAGCCTGACTGTTTAATCAGGTGTTATCCACATTCCATCGCTGATCCCTCTCTGCATGTTACTCAGTAGGAGCTTGGCACGCTCTCGTTGGAGGAGGGCGCTCTTTCACCCCTCACTCTCCGTTCCAACGCAGCTTTAGGTTGAAAGGGCAGAGTACATAGACCCTTGTTGTCTTCCTCAACATCAATGCAGAAATCCTTTCCACCTCTGGATTATTATTGTGGTTCTGAAAACTTCTAGTGACAATTGCTAGGAACCCAAGTGGCACGACCTTCGACCTTAACCCCTGTCTGGGTTGTCAGCTGTGCCTGGAATGGTCCCTGCTTCAACTGGTTCTTTCATGACTTCTCATCCAGTCTCAGTCTGGAGTTTCCACCTTGGGATGACTTTCTGCTGTAAAATGCTCTGGCTACTGCACCTGTAATTTTAGAGTAAAACCCTGGAAACCCTCCTTTTGACACACGGTCCTTGCCATGTGTCAGTTTAACTTAATTAGCAGAGGAAGAAAAAGGACAAAGCTAAGTGCATCGTCCCTTAAACAATTTCAGGATTTCTCCTCTGGAGCAGCCTCGCTCCGGGCCTGTAAACCTGTGTTAGAAAATGAAGTTAGTGTATTTTTCATGTTAAGTCTGTGTAACTCCTGGCTCCTCCACTGCATCTACACTATAGTATAATCAAAGACCACTGATCAATGGCCATGAAAATTTGCATATTATTGATCAAGGAACTGACCTTACAGCCCATCGTTGGTCAGTGGTGCTAGTTTCAGTCGTTGTGCAAATGTACTGTTCATAAGATTGTGGAAACCTGCAGTCAGCTGAGACTGAAGAAGTCACTTGGATGAGTGACAAAATGTTTCTCCCACTGAAAACATTATGTCCAGATGAACAGAATCAACTTTTTGGGATAAAGTAAACACAGTTTCCTCTTTTTATTGTTCTGGATAATTGTGATGAAAACACCACATATTTAGAGTGATACTTTTTTTGTGTATTCAATTGTGTCTGTATTTCACATATGTTATTTTATCTCTCATTATAGTGTGTGTGTGTGTGTGTGTGTGTGTGTGTGTGTGTGTGTGTGTGTGTGTGTGTGTGTCCTCAGTGAACTGTATCAGTCTCTGCAGTATCTTCCAGCTGCAGCTGTCAGTTCAGTTTCTGTTCAGTCTGACTGAGGGAGGTTTTTGTACGACTGTTTTTCACTGTGTGAACACCCACTGACTGATATAGTGACAACTCTGACAGTAATAAACTGCTGCATCTTCAGCCTGGACTCCACTGATGGTCAGAGTGAAGTCAGAGTTTGATCCACTGCCCGTAAAACGAGCTGGAATCCCTGATGCTCGATAGCTAGCAGAGTGAATGAGCAGTTTAAGAACTCCTTTATCTTTCTGTTGGTACCAGTGTAAATAGTGATTGCTGCTATAATAAACATTCTGACTGGTCCTACACTTGATGTTCACAGATCCTCCCACAGCAGAGCTCACTGCTCCAGGCTGAGTCACTGTGATCTGTCCTCTGGACTCTGAGGATACAGAGACAAAAACATAAAGCAGCTTCATGGTTTTGTGGGCTTCATTTCAGAGGGACAGATGTTGATAGAGGAGAGGAGTTTGATTCTCTGGACTTTACCTGTGAAGCAGCAGCAGAGGAGAGTCCAGATGAGGACGCAGATCAAAGTCATGTTTTTGATGAGGAGGATTTCTGTGGCTTCTGTTGTGATGAAGGACAGCTGTCAGTCATCCAGTGTTCAACTCTCAGGACTATAAACTCTCCCAGAGCACTGGAGCATGGTGCTGCTGATGCAAAGTGGCTCTATGGAAATGATCTGACTGACTCACAGAGAGACTTGTTTCAATCTGATAATGGAGTTTAGTATAAGTGAGGGAAACAGATTTGAAGACAGTTGAACATCTTTGAGGGATTTTGGACAGATGTGTTAGAGCTCTCTGTCACCATCATTAACACTAAGTGATGGGGTATTTTTTAGTTCAAATAACTGGAGAATCTGTGACAAGGAGCATTGATTCTGTTATGTTCATTGGTGGCTCAAAACCATAATCAAACACTTAATTTTGATTTTTCCTCTTTTTGGCTCCTTTGCTGTGAATTATTTATTTCGCTTTGTCACAATTTTTAAATTGTAGCAGTTTTAAATTGTAACACAGCAGACACTGGACCATTCTTCATGAAAGCTGAGGAGATATAAAGCCCCACAAGTCATAGAGAAACACGATGTTCAGACTGTTTCTGTAGACAAAGGATCAACATGACTGAGAAGTGATGCAGATCATGTAAATATTAACTGATATTTTCTTTTTCATGCCATCACCTGCTAATACCATAATTCAGCTTGCAGAGTTTAAGCATTGCTTTATTGTCAGTCTTTAGGATTATCATTAATTATTTTTAGTTCAGTCACAGAAAGCTTGAATGAAGGAGGAGTTACACTGAGTCATCTCTCCAACATTGTGTTAACAGACACCTGAATGCTGCACAAACGTCTGCTTTTATTGAGGTGCTCACACTTGCTGCTGATCAATTAATCAAATACATCTGATTATCAGCACCTGATTTCTAATTACCTTCTTAATTCCTATGAAAGCTGTGTGTGTGCACTCAGTGTTTCACACATTACTTCTGCATTTGGCTTAGTTTTTGTTAAACAATGATAATATGTGTAGTTATTAATCTGTGGTTGGATTGATCCCATCTAGGACATGCAAATTATATTTATTATGTCCTGATACATAAAGTTGGGGAACTGAAGATGGTGCACATTTTTTCTGTCATGACAGTATGTGTATAATCAATTAGTTTAAGTCTCTGAAGTTTGAAAAAAAGAAATCATGTTAAATTATATTAAACTCCAACAATTGATGTCTCTGTGTTGTTCAAAGGTTTTGATATCATTTTACAAAATCAAAGTTTTTGGTGAGTTTCTCAGAAGATTACATGAAAATACATATATCCTTTAAAAATCTAGGTAGAGCTTCGTGTGTATCTGTGTGCATCTGCAAATAAATACATGACTAAATAACTCTGAGCGTAAAAATATAATTATTTTATAATGTTGTCATATCAGCTGACAAGTGAGACAAAGAGTGAATGATTTTGTTGAGTTTGTTTGTTTCAGAGTCAGAGAGCCGTGTCTCTCTACAGTCAGAGTTTTTGTACAGCAGCTAAATGAGTTTGAATCACTGTGGTGGACTTTTAGTGGAGGAACCAGACTGGATGTTGGAAGCAAGTTCATTAAACTGTGTTTATTATTGTTATTATTATTATTATTATTATTATTATTATTATTATTATTATTAACCTTTATTTAACCAGGAAGATCCCACTGAGATTAAAAACCTCTTTTTCAAGGGAGACCTGGCCAAGATAGGCAGCAGCAAGTGTCTCACAGTTACAGAAATTACTCAATCAAACACAGGCAGCATTGGTAAATCTAGTAAAAGTGTATATATAGATAAAAGAAAATGTTTTTTTTTTTCCTTTTACAATTTTTGTATTCATGGTTCTCCTGTTATATCATGGTGGGTTATTAGAGCAGACTTTTTTTCTTGTCTAGTAAAGTATCCTGGGAGGAATGGTGTATTTATCACATACATGTCAATAATAAGTGGACGCCTCCATCTGATTGTGTGTTGTCACTGAAAGCTCGTCAACAAATACTGGCTGTAACTCATGGTGAGACTGTTTCATCTGAAAGTCTAAAGTGCAGGATGAACTTTGAATCTCAGACTAAGGGTTATATATATGTGACTGATATGTCACTGCATATTTCATTTCATTTCATTTATTTATTTATTTCACAAATGGTTCAACAGTGTTTCATTGCCTACATACAAATCCTCCTTCCCATTAATATAACACTGCACCCATGGGTGAAAAGGAGCAGGAAGAAGAATAAATTCTTATTAGCACCTGCCCCCTATCTGCAATCTAATTATTCTTACAAGAGTGCGCCAACAACCCAAAACCCCCTCTAACATGTATCTTTATGTAACAATGCAAAACTAAACAACCAATCAGTATAATCAACAATATACAGCACTACTAAATGGCAATGCAAATTTTTCCTTCCACATTTAGCCCAAATTACTTTCATGTTCTTCATATTGATTTATCCTTTTAAGTATGCAACACATTTTAAAACGGTGCATATTTGTACAACTCTTGAGATTATCTTGAAGAGAATTCCATATGATTTGGATGTTATGTATATGTAGTTATGGACACATATGATTTATCATGAAAGCACCTCATGACTTTTGTTTTTGGCACTCAGTCATTTTTTTAGCCTCAAATTTATGTTTTGATTATTTAAAATAAAATTTATTTTTTATGTTGAGCTGTATGATATTTAATGATTTCATTTTTATATCTGTTAACATAAAGGTCTCATTTTATTGATAACTGTTAAAATTTAACAAATCATAGATGATATTATGGCGGCTCTAGTATGAAACTGAGGTCAAAGGTCACAATGAGTGACCTTGAAATGGTAAGCTATTTTTTAGATTGGAAGCAAACGTGTGTGTGTGTGTGTGTGTGTGTGTGTGTGTGTGTGTGTGTCCTCAGTGAACTGTATCAGTCTCTGCAGTATCTTCCAGCTGCAGCAGTCAGTTCAGTTTCTGTTCAGTCTGACTGAGGGAGGTTTTTGTACGACTGTTTTTCACTGTGTGAACACATACTGACTGTTGATGTAGTGATAACTCTGACAGTAATAAACTGCTGCATCTTCAGCCTGGACTCCACTGATGGTCAGAGTGAAGTCAGAGTTTGATCCACTGCCTGTAAAACGAGCTGGAATCCCTGATTCTCGAGTGCTAGCAAAGTAAATGAGAAGTTTGGGAGTTCCTCCATCTTTCTGCTGGTACCAGGCTAAAAAGTGATATGGGCTGCTATAATAAACATCCTGACTGGTCCTACACTTGATGCTCACAGATCCTCCCACAGCAGAGCTCACTGCTCCAGGCTGAGTCACTGTGATCTGTCCTCTGGACTCTGAGGATACAGAGACAAAAACATAAAGCAGCTTCATGGTTTTGTGGGCTTCATTTCAGAGGGACAGATGTTGATAGAGGAGAGGAGTTTGATTCTCTGGACTTTACCTGTGAAGCAGCAGCAGAGGAGAGTCCAGATGAGGACGCAGATCAAAGTCATGTTTTTGATGAGGAGGATTTCTGTGGCTTCTGTTGTGATGAAGGACAGCTGTCAGTCATCCAGTGTTCAACTCTCAGGACTATAAACTCTCCCAGAGCACTGGAGCATGGTGCTGCTGATGCAAAGTGCCTCTCTATGGAAATGATCTGACTGACTCACACAGGGAGTTGGATCAGTCTGATGATGCTGTTTATCAATAAATCAGTCACTTAATGATAATATTGAGAAATACATCAAAGCATGTTTTGTGGAGCATAATTAAGAAGATGAATTCTGATTTGTTTAAATCTGACCTGATTTTAGAGGAGAAATGTTTCTTTAGATCTGACAATAATTTCATTAGAAATGAATAAACGTTTCTTTCTTGTTTCTTGTTGTCCAAATGTAGTAATTTCACAAAATGTCTTTAGAAATGTAGTACAAAGTTACAAATAAAAATTTAATTAAAATCTTTAGTTAAATTTGAAACATTAGCTTGAAATAATTCACTTCATAGAAATCTGAAATATTTGCCTCAAATTATATTTCAAAAAGAGCTGTTTTGGAAAATTGTTGCACTGTTTCTTGTTTCAGTTTTTATGTTTATAAAATGATACAAACAGTGAATGATTTTGTTGAGTTTGTTTGTTTCAGAGTCAGAGAGCCGTGTCTCTCTACAGTCAGAGGTTTTTGTACGGCGGGTCAATGAGTTTGTATCACTGTGGTGGACTTTTGGTGGAGGAACCAGACTGGATGTTAACTGTAAGTACATCTGACTCATTTTTGAAAACAAATTATATATTTTGAATGTTTTTTTTAGGATGTTATCTTCAAAAACAGTTCATAGATGCTACATTTTTGTTTCCATGTTTTAACCAGAAAAGAGGAAATAATTTGTCACCCATTTTATTTAATCTTTGATGAAGATTTAAAATTACTATACTGCCATATGGTTACCATTTAACCATAATCTAAAAGCATGTTGATTGAGTTGGGCTCAGTTTATGAGATGTAATGATTCATTAAGTTATTTTTATTGTTCGCAATTACAGAAAAAACAAGGTTTTTTTCTAGTTTTAGATTGTTCATTGTTTAAATTTAGAGTTTTGATAAAATTCTAACAAAAAAAGATTTTTCTTAATATTTTAATTCTAATTATAAAACTATGAAACTGTTCACAGATTACACACGAGAACATCAGAAGTCAAAGAAACACTTTAATATTTTTATCTTTGTTACTGAAACTCGTCTGTTGCCATGGTTCAGCAATGAAGCCTGTCTGTTGCCATGGTTACCAAGCTCAGAGAGGGAAGTGTAACAACTGGAGAGCAGTTCCACCCAAACTCCCAGTTTCTCTAACATCTGTTCTCTCTCTCTCTCTGCAGTGGGTCGAGTCCCCCCCTCCCTGACCGTGCTGGCGCCCTCTAGTGAGGAGCTGCAGCAGGGGAAGGCTACAGTCATGTGTGTGGCCAACAAGGGCTTCCCCTCAGACTGGAGGCTGTCCTGGAAGGTGGATGGAAGAAGCAGCAGTGGAGAGGAGAGCAGGAGCCCCGGGGCGCTGCAGAATGACGGCCACTACAGCTGGAGCAGCACCCTGAGGCTCCCTGCAGACCAGTGGGAGAAGGTGGGCTCTGTGACCTGTGAGGCCACCCAGGGCTCCCACACTCCACTCTCACAGACTCTGATGACAGACCAGTGTTCCCAGTCCTGAGCTGACTCACTGGGACTCTGATACTGGCTTTAGTCTGCAGCTTCTCTCAGTCTGCTCCCTCTGTGTCTGTATTGCTTTGATAGTTTTCATGTTTTCATGCTTGTGGCACTGTTGATGGTTTTAATACTTCAAATAAAAACTGAGGTCTTCAAATAGTGGTTTTCATGTGTTTCCATTCAGCTGCTCTTCTGTCTGATAATCATCCTTCAGGTTCAGCAGTGATGCTTCCATACACTGAAAATCTCTCCTTCAGTAACTTTTACTGAGAGAATCACATGTGCTGTATCACATCAGACTGTAAATGTAAAAAAATAAAAACAACTAAAAAAAATACATGAACAAATAAAGCAATCAGTCAATAAATAAAGTCACAGCCAACATTTGCTCCCTGCTGTAAATAGTTTTAAAATCTTTTTCATTTTCTAGCTTTATTTCCTGTTGGGTGTAGCAGAGGCAGCAAAAGATGGTGACAGATTACTGTAACCTGCATGTGAACCATAATGAGACCCTTCTTTATTTTATTCAATGTCATTTAATAAAAGTCAAACATAAAAAATAATATTTTTCTAAAAGTGAGAAACTCTAAAATGAATTGTTTCATGTGTGTTATTTGAAGTTTAATTGTGTGTGTGTGTGTGTGTGTGTGTGTGTGTGTGTGTGTGTGTATCCTCAGTGAACTGTATCAGTCTCTGCAGTATCTTCCAGCTGCAGCAGTCACTTCAGTTTCTGTTCAGTCTGACTGAGGGAGGTTTTTGTACGACTGTTTTTCACTGTGTGAACACACGCTGACTGCCAGGATAGTGATAACTTTGACAGTAATAAACTGCTGCATCTTCAGCCTGGACTCCACTGATGGTCAGAGTGAAGTCAGAGTTTGATCCACTGCCTGTAAAACGAGCTGGAATCCCTGATTCTCGATTGCTAATATAGTAAATGAGCAGTTTAGGAACTCCTCCATCTTTCTGTTGATACCAGGCTAAATAATTGCTATAAATGTTCTGACTCATCTTACACCTGATGTTCACAGTTCCTCCCACAGCAGAGCTCACTGCTCCAGGCTGAGTCAGTGTATATTGTCCTCTGGACTCTGAGGATACAGAGACAAAAACATAAAGCAGCTTCATGGTTTTGTGGGCTTCATTTCAGAGGGACAGATGTTGATAGAGGAGAGGAGTTTGATTCTCTGGACTTTACCTGTGAAGCAGCAGCAGAGGAGAGTCCAGATGAGGACGCAGATCAAAGTCATGTTTTTGATGAGGAGGATTTCTGTGGCTTCTGTTGTGATGAAGGACAGCTGTCAGTCATCCAGTGTTCAACTCTCAGGACTATAAACTTACCCAGAGCACTGGAGCATGGTGCTGCTGATGCAAAGTGCCTCTCTATGGAAATCATCTGACTTTAGCTGTTTATCAATAGATCAAATGGTATGTTTGGAATTTATTCTGTGTACGATGACTATATGCAACATTTGACTGCTCTTGTTTATGTCATGTCCTCAAAGCAAATCGCTTATTTCCCCTAATTATCAGTGAAATGAAATAGAATCCATAATCTTTCTGTCTATATAAAATATGACTTATATTATTAATTATATTTAATAATCTATTTCAAATTTGTTGATTCCAACTTTTTTTGCCTGGTAACACAATTCTAAAACCACTAACACTGGAATAATGTTTAGAATCAGAAATCACTTACCGCTGTGGTTGAAGACTCTAACTTCTGTTTAGAAATTGTTTATTTATTTTTCTGTACTTTTTAAAAAACTAAAAAAAAATATTCTAAAATCTACTCTACACACACAGTGAGGCCATTGTAATGGGAGATGTTAAACAGATAGTGAGACTCCTTCTCCCTATCAGGGATATAAATCCTTGGGTGACTGCTAAGCAGAAAACAAGGTCATAATTCTCTCTGTGAGGGAGAAGGTATAACCCCCCCGTGAGAGGGGCAAACATGTGAGAGTTTTTTGTTTGGGAAGGTATAAAAGAGTTCAGGGCAGTGTCCATCCTCAGAAAACTGTTTGGTGTTTGATCTGAACATTTTCTCCACTGCAGTGTTTTTCTTTTTCTTTTTCTTTAATAAACCTCACTTCAAAAGACACGCTCACCTGGTAGTTGCAGTTTTATTTAAGATTTTCCACAACGATCCTTTTCTATAACTCCATGTATTTCAGTGTAATATAAGTTTTGTGTGTTTTCAGTTGAGGGTAATACTGTAATTAAGATTAAGAGGAACTTCTTTTTTTTTACACTTGATGGTGGAAATACCTGATGGCAGTGTAAGATCTATTAAAGATTATTTGATAATGTATATTGTGTATTTATGATTTAATAATTTTTATGCTAAAGACAGTATATAGGATGTGTTGTGGTTGACTGGGTGAGTGAGTTGTTGAATTGTCTAGTTTTTATTATTCTGTGTAGTTTGTTTTTCATTTCTATTTGTTAGAGTTTTTTTCTTTCTATTATATTTTTAGTGGCTTGTGTGGATTTTTTTCTACTTTTTTTCAATGTCATTGTATTTTATTTATTTATTTATTTTGTTATTGATTTATTCTTTATCTACAGTCATTTGCTTCTAGGAAACATGCATCGTTTTTCACTATAGGATCAGATTTTTGATTGGATGTTACCGGTCATGTGACCATTCACAGTTGATTAGTGTTTAGTGTTTCATTGAGTGATAAAGAGCTTGAAACATCACTAGTTGCAAGAAATACGTAAACTGGAGTTCTGCAGGGTGGGAATCGTGAATTCTTTTTTCTTTGTCTCATGTTTCTGGCTCTAAACTTTCCCCACAGGATGAGGAGGATGTGCGTAGATTTCTTTTTGTTCTCCATTGGTCTTTCTCCTTTTATATCATGGAAGATGAGATCAGCTTTGCTGGAAATTGTAGCTCAACCTTTGCTTTTTTCTGTATCTATAATATTATACAGCCATACACAGGATACTGTCACAGTCCAGGTGAGCAGCTGGAAAATTCCACTGAGTCCATTTTCTCCTGTGCCTGCCCCAGGGCGGAGCTGTCATCACCTCAGCAATCTGATCAGGATATTTAAGTCCAGTGTTGCCATCTCTTCACCACCAGTTCGTCAACTTACTCACATTGGTAATAGGCTCTCATGTTTTATTCTCAAATCTATGTTACCACGTTTTCTTGTGCTACAGTTCTTTCGTAATGGCACAGCTCCACTCTTCGGTTCAGCTCCTCACTTGGACACCCAGACATACTCACTGCCATTAATGCTCCTGTCATGGCCGGGTGGCCAACACAGGAGAGTGGACTCAGTTGCAGACAGCGCTCGTAGGCACAGGAAATGTGTAGAAAGTGAACTTGATTACAGAAAGTCAGGGGTGTCAAACAGTGAAAGCAAAAGCAATAAATGCTTAGAAAGTAAACCATAAACTAAAGGCGAGAGACCCAAAAACAGGCTCTATATTACAACTCAAAATAATACTATGATCTAATATGAACTTTGATGCACTGGACACTTGCACAGTACCAGAACATAACTAAAAGAATTCTATGACACGCTTGAGTGTTTTAATCCACTTTGTTACATCTGTGGTGTTCCCGGTCAAAAGTGACTGCCATAGAAAATGAATGGGAACTTTCATCTGGACCATCTTCCCCGTCTATGCTTCGCCTCCTAATTTCTCAGGTTGTGCTTGTGTTACTTTTCTAGGATCCAGCAGATCTGAGTCTAACGTTCATTCATAGTATGTCTAAGAGGCATTGAGTACATGGCTGTTATTTGCTTCTGGCTTTTCCTTAGCGCATTGTGATGTCTCTACCAGCTTTGTTGCTCTGTTCACAAACGCTATCCATCTAATCTGACTGAGCTGGAGCTGTTTTGCAAAGAAGAATGCTCAAGAATTTCAGTCTCTAGATGTGCAAAGCTGGTAGAGACATACCCTAAAAGACTGGCAGCTGCAATTGCAGCAAAAGATGGTTCTACAAAGTATTGACTCAGGGGGCTGAATAATTACGCACACCCCACTTTTCAGTTATTTATTTGTAAAAAATGTTTGGAATCATGTATGATTTTCGTTCCAGTTCTCACGTGTACACCACTTTGTATTGGTCTTTCACGTGGAATTCCAATAAAATTGATTCATGTTTGTGGCTGTAATGTGACAAAATGTAAAAAAGTTCAAGGGGGCCGAATACTTTTGCAAGCCACTGTATATTAAAATTAGTCTTAGAGAGCTTTAAAGCATAATTTTTATTTTTTATGACAATTTTAATATTTATTATTCTTCTGTTCTATGATGGAAGGTCACTCAGTGACTGGTGGAGCAGAAAAAACACCTGACAGAAACTTCTTAACGGAGACAAACAACTTGTGGTTCCTGTCCTCTAATCTGATATTTGTTTTCTAAATGACACCCGCCCCACTCTGACAGTCTTGCCCCCCTCCGTTAAGGAGCTGGAGAATGGGAAGGCCACGCTCACTAGTCTGGCCAACAAGTTTACAGCTGTTTAATTCAATTCAATTCAATTTTATTTATATAGCGCCAAATCACAACAAAAGTCGCCTCAAGGCGCTTTATATTGTACAGTAGATAGCACAATACAGCTCAGTTATTTCTTTAAACAATGTCTTTTTATTAAGAGTTTTTCCTTTTATACATATAAACAGAAAGAAAAGAAATGGATTACAGATGATCTGTACATACGGGTTAAGTAGCCTGTACATTTCGGCTGTGAAATAAAAGGAAAAAAAAGAAAAAAGGGAAATAAAGAGAAGAAAAAAAGAGAAATATAAACATATGTATGATATTTCATAATGTAATCGCTGCAAAATAATCCCATTTATTCCCACCCAGGTCACTGCCCTAGACCTGTACGCTGTATTTCCACACCTGACATAAGAGAATTTGCTGAAAAATTCTTATAGATTTGAAATGCATCAAACAAGGGACCCCACCTGCTTTGAAATTTCCCAGTAGAGTTCTGGAGTGAGTGTCTTATTTTTTCCAGTTTTAGAAACGCCATGAGGTCACATAACCACTGTTTGTGAGTGGGAGGCGCAGCGTCCCGCCACCTCATTAAGATTGCCCTCCTGGCCAACAGGGAACAGAATGATGTCTGTTTTTCAGAGGCCGGTAGAAGCACCTCATTCCCCCTGATGCCAAACAGAGCAAGAAGGGGGCCAGGGCCCAGCGTCGCACTGAGAATCATCGTGGACAGGGTATGAAAAACATCTGTCCACAACTGAACGAGACCGGGACAAGACCAGTACATGTGGATCAGAGGTTTCAGCAGTTTTGCATGTGTCACAATATGGAGTGATTTCAGGATAGATACGAGATAGTCTGGATTTTGAGAAATGGGCTCTATGCACCACTTTGAACTGGATTAAACAGTGGTGGGCACATAATGATGTTGTGTTGACATGTTTGAATATAGAGGCCCATGTTTTGTCAGAGATTGTCATGTTTAAGTCTTCTTCTCACAGTGTCTTGAGCTTGGATGAAGAGGTATGTGTCAAATTTAACATTTTATTGTAAAGCAAGGAAATCAGCCCTCTACTGGTTGGATTGAGTTGTAGGATAGTTTCTAATAGTGTAGGCTCTGGTGGAGCCTGAAGTCTGGGAACAAATAAAGTGCCTGACTTGCAAGTATCTGAAAAAGTGTGATGGTGGAATACTATATTTATTAGCAAGTTGTTCAAATGATGCTAGTTTGTAGGCTATGAATAGGTCCTTAAAGCAAGTTATTCCACTTCTCTGCCACTCCACAGACCCACCGTCCTGGATAGAGGGTTTAAAGAGATGGTTAGATGCAATGGGGCTGAGAAGGGAGAAGTCAAAGAGTTTAAAGTATTTCCTAAACTGGCCCCATATTTTTAATGAGTGTACCACTACAGGGTTGGGGATGGAGTTGAATGAAGAGGATGAGAGTGGAGAACAAAGTGCAGCTGGTAAGGAAATACTGTTGTCACTATGCAATTCCATAGTCACTCACACTGTAAAAAAGAAAATGTTGAGAAAACTTAAAATTTCAAGGCAACATGATGCAAGAGATTTTTGAGTTTTCTCAACTTTTGCCAACTGTTGTTGACTCAACTAAGATTTACAAGTTCTGCCAACTTGGATCTTCTTGTTCACCTAATTAGGATAATCCTGGAAGTCTAACGAAGAAATTCTGGTTTCAATGCCATGTATTTCTGCCTTCACCAAACACAGATATTCTTGTTGAGTAATCATACAATTCTTACTCCAGTGAGTTGAAAATTTACCTATATAAACAAAGGAAAATGTATGTTGTTATTATACTTGAAAAACACTTAATAAATAGATATAGAATAAAACAAAGCACAATTCAATGTTATCTAAAAGCTTATTTATTTTGTTCAACAGTCTTTTCAGTACATTTCAGAATGTCATGGGTAGTAGGGTGAATTTCTGTTAAAAAAAAACAAAAGAAAGAAAGAAAAGAAATAACAAACAAACAAAAACGTGTTGCCAGTTTCTTTTGGGTGCTTTGAGCACCCCAGCAGAGACGTTAAAATTCCAGAGTCCAGAACCAAAAAGAAAAGTGTCCAGCAACTTAATAATTCATGCACACACACACACACACACCCTGACCGTCTTGTAAAAGCTGAACATAACTATTGCACATTAAATAGGGTAGTGCCACAAACGATTGCCTATGCACCCAGACATTGACATTTTACACAGGCTTACTATGATGAACTATGGAAGTTAAAAGGTATTAGAAATGTTACCATCAATGAAGAGGAAACTAACACTATAACAAATCTTTTAAAATACTACAAGACAAATTTTCACCATATATTCTCAACAATACAGATTCATCTGACTAAAATTTACATTTCGAATAATGATTTATCCACTTCACCTTCATATTGTCCGACCAGGCCAAAATAAGATGGCCTGAATTGCTTCAAAGGTAAAACTCATCTGCTTTGGGTAATCAATGTTGAGGGCATACAGAAGGCCAAAGAGGTGTGCCAGGGCAGTAGAGAGATCTGGAATGTTATGTAGCACGATGTCCCCTTCCAACACAACTGGATGTTCTCGCACAGACGTATCAGCATCGTCATCTTGTAGGATGGTGAGGATGGCAACTGATGCACCGTTCAACACTGGTTCCAAAATGTCAGTGTCCTGAAGAAAAGTAAAATAAGAATTATTGAAAGCTAAGAAAAACTAAAGACAAAACAAATTTCTAAAGATTTTAACTTTAACCTCTATACCATGCTGGTCGTTTGACCCATGGAGGTTTTAAGAAGAAAAAGCTTATTTTTTTTTTAATTAATGCCACCTTGTGAGTTTTGTACAAAAATATTTTCTGCTATGGAACAACCACTAACAATGCCCAGCAGCTGCTCAGCAGAAAAAAAGGAGTGAGAGTTATGACAACTGCAATCCCCACTATAAAATTATCTGGACTGCACTGAGAAAGTGTACATTTCCATTTTGGATAAACTCATCCTTTAAAAACATCTCATAGCAATTAGTTTTACTTGCATTAGTTTTTTGTACTTACTAAGCACTTCAGGAAAACCTCTGTTGCATCTTGTCTTGAGGAAAATGGGCAGGCCTCTCAGTGCCCGTTGGACACAGTGTTGGATGTCTAAAGAGTGTTCAGTGGAAAACAAAATTTCAATTAGTGAAGTAACATGGTGTACTATACACAATGCAAAATCAGAACTCTCATAGTAATGAGAGTAAAGCACAGGTCAGACCCAGCAACACGCAAAACGTACAACCCCCGCCCAAAAAAAAACAACAACACCACCATGTTAACAATTTTACTTTCTTTTACAAATTAAATAAAATACTGCCAAATAAGAACAAAGCAATGACTCATGACATTCATTTTACGGACATGTCCACTGATGTGTTTTATTTGAAGCCAACATCTTTTCAGTTTCTGTTAAGAGAAAAGTATACTCTCTTCTGCAAATGTCAGATAAAGGAGCACTTCACTCACCTGTTCATCAAGTTTATCCAGGAGGTCTTCCATCTCCTCACCAAGAGCTCCCTTCTTAGACCAGTACAGTTTCAGCAGGCCAGGCACAACTTTGTCAAGGGATGCATTGAAGGTCCCCAGGAGGTCTTTGCTTGTGATCCGATGAAATGTTCAGATATCTAAACAATACATTCACCAAAATATTGTCATTTACTCAGCACAGAAAATTCCTGGGTAGCTGTCTTGGACAGTCTGCACCATGTTATATGCCTGACTGTGTCATCAACAGCAAAACCTACCTACTTCAAAAATCTCTCATGAATACGTCTTTTGCACTGGAATAGAAACACCTCCCACAAAACCCAGTATCAATATGAAAATACATATTATGTTCTAAGTTGCACCAAAATCTGTGACCAATCAGATTCTGTGACCTGCCTTAGTATTCTTTCCTAACAATCTCAGACTATAGAAGTCCTATTTCTAGCACAAAAAAAAAAAAAATACATGCTAAGTCAAAATTATGAGATTGCCTTTCTGTTTCACAATTTCGATTTAGCATGGGGACTCTTGTACTGGCAGAAATGTTCAGGGTAAGGATTTCAATATAACACTGGCAAGGGCCTTGACTGGAGTGGTAGCACAAGATAATAAAGTTGGCCAATGCATTACCCCAGCAAATACCGTACTGCTTCAATATAAGTATAAATCATGCCCAATTTGAATAATAATTAAATTATAAATAAATTAGGACAGTCTTACCTCCTCAGAGAAAAAACAGCGCAGGTCATCTCTCCTGGACCTCAGATACCATAGGCTGACACTCCACGACCTCTCTCCGCCTGAGAGAAAATGTTTGCAATAATGAAACATTTCAATATAATGTAGAAAAAAAAACGAGAAAAAAAAGTTACGGATCGGACTCCACGATCCTTACTGCGCTGCACGATGCAAAGTCGGACCGTACAGATCGCGTCTACCCGTGGAATTGTACATAAAATCAATACTTAACTCCACCAACAAAAGGCTCTCAAAACAATACAATACTTTCCACAGCTTTGAAGGATGGGTCAGGTGTATCCTTCGTGGCCCACCCTATGCCAGAATTCATAGCTGCCCAGCCGATTCTAGTTTCAAACAATGGCGGCAGCCACTTAGTTTTAATATTACTCTTATTACTCTTTCTGGGTCACAAAGTAAACTTTTAAGGTATTTTCAGGCGAGAATGTAGCTGTGTAAATTTCAAATATCTGCTCAGTTTATTAAGACAACACATTTTTGCAAAAAAAAATGCTTCTACGTTTTGGAGACGTCTGTTACCACCAGCTTCGATAGCTAGCTGGGGATTCAAGGCTCGCTAGAGCAGCGAGAACAGCGAACTCCTGGCATATCATTTTCAACCCCCCAGCGGTCCTTCGCTAGCTTAAACATGATATATAAGTCCCTTAGATGACTTAAATATGTTATTGTTTGCTTTTTTTTTCAGTGCTTTACTCGTTCCACCCTCCTGGGTCCTCAGGAGGATGCAGCCTAGCGCTTGTAGAAAATCCTAATAACAGATGTCGTTAGCTTACCTGCTAGGGCAAATGGCGGCAGCTCCCGCACCTGTCCAAAAATGGTCAAATAATACACTCCAACTTCAGACCAGGTAAAATCTGTAATGGTCGAAAAATTGTAATTTTCATCCAATTTTGGCCACGTTTGTTCAAAGTTTCTTAGCAGGTTTTCAGTTCAGAACACATCGACAAACCACTATCACACAGTCTGCTCAGACTCGTTGGTCTAGTTCAAACTTATTCAGACCACGACGTGTGCCAGTCACCTACGGGTTTCCACCGGTTCCCAACTCGACTCAAAAATCTACTCAAAAGTTGATAATCTTTGTTATGCTCGCTAGAAAATCTTAGTTAGGACAACAATGGAAGAAATTTGTTGGGCAGACAAGCTATTTTAGGTTGTAAATGGAAAGTTTTATTTCTAAGTCAGTTTAATTTGAAAACTTTACTCAAATCAACAATTACTAGTTATCGTTTTTACAGTGCAGTCAGGACAACCACTCCGATTGTGGTAAAAATACCAGAACACCGAACATCGTATGTTAGCAGCCCAATAATAAAAACGAAAGTTGGGAGGTGCAAACCCACCCTCAGTTTTAGATTTCTTATTAAGCCTTGGGCGTTTACCCTGCCATAAGTAAGATGAAATGACAGAATCCAGCTCACTGAAAAAAGTGTTGGTAATGAAAATGGGTAAGGCCTGGAAAAGGTATAAAAATTTGGGTAGAATGGTCATTTTAATTGAATTGATACGTCCTAAATTTACATTATTTACAAATATACAATTTGATTAGATTAACCAATGAGCTCAAGGATTTAGATGAGAGATAAATATAAAGTGGACTAATTCATCTAATTGTATTTTAATGTGATTGATCTTTGACCTTTGAGTTTATGCATTTATTTTAAATAATGTCAAACCTGATGTCAGTGTTTGTGTTTTTATCTTTAGTACTGAAACCTTCTGTTGCCATGGTTCAGCAGTGATGCCTGTCTGTTGCCATAGTTACTGAGCTCAGAGTGGGAAATGAAAGATCAGCAGAGTTGAAACTTCTTCTACTGAAATCCACAGCTGGCAGTCCTTCTCTGAGCAGTGGTTCGAGCTGCAGCAGGTGAAGGTCATGCTCGTGTCTGACCAACAAGGTCGTCTCCTCAGACTGGAGTCTGTCCTGGATGATAATCGTAGCATCGATGCTAACTTCTAAAGTGTTTCTGTTTGAGTGCAGCTTGTTGAGTATTGCAGCATTGACAGCGATCAACTTGAAGGAAAATGATGACGGAGGAAAAAATATCTTTAACATTTTGGGAATATTATTCCACATTAACACCCAGCAAAACCTTTCCTCATGGATGCCATTTTTGTTGTGGTACAGTGTCTCTCTGTCAGGGGCGGGATTACAAGTATACGCGCCCTTACAGTGAAAACAGTGCCCTCTTGTGGTGACAACTAAAATACTGCCTCTCTGTTAGACAATAGTAACCATAATGCAGTTGAACACATTCTACAACATGAGTACACACAATGTATATTTTAGCACAGCTATTGGTCAGTTCTAGATGGTGAGGGTAAAGTCAGTCTCAAACTGATTCCCACTGAAATGATCAGAAACTCCAGACTGTTGGTTTGATACATGAAGAGATTCATAGTTTCTCTGGGTTTCTGAAGGTAATTACTATGTGTGTTTCCATATTGACCATATACATTGTGTAATAACTGTTGTTATAACATGTTGTGGAGTAAAAAGAAAGTTAAAAAAATAAAATAAAACTTCCAGTTTAACCCTGTCTGGTCCAAGTCATCACTGAAGACTAAAGCAAACCCTAACTGTTCATCTTGACTCTATCACTTTATCAGAATCTGTGATTTTTAGCAGTCAGTGAACAAAAAGAAAGAACACAAATGACAAACATCAAAATATAATCCTGAGACCACCAAAAGTAACACCTTCAACTCACATCTATAAACCATTTCCATAAAAGTTATGAATGGAATTGGTGGAAATGTTTAGCTTATCAGGAATAAGTCTGCAGTATTGTGGGAAAAACTCTGAACAACCTATCAACAGGCCTGATATCCCATACTTCAAGCTTATTCCCAACAGGACACTCCAGGGGACACAGTCAAATATCTGCAAGTCCACTGAACTGAACTGAACTGCTGGGCAAACTCTCCATTCACCCTCGAATGTTTTCAAAAGTGTAAAGAGCTGATCCTGTGATCCACAAACAGGACAACAGGACATATCTTAAAAGAAAGGAGAAATATGACTGATTCTAAGAAATTCTATTAATAAAGTGAAACTTACTAATAAAAAGATGTTAGTAGTTTAATTTAAATGCAGTGTGTGTGTGTGTGTGTGTGTGTGTGTGTGTGTGTCCTCAGTGAACTGTATCAGTCTCTGCAGTATCTTCCAGCTGCAGCAGTCAGTTCAGTTTCTGTTCAGTCTGACTGAGGGAGGTTTTTGTACGACTGTTTTTCACTGTGTGAACACATACTGACTGTTGATGTAGTGATAACTCTGACAGTAATAAACTGCTGCATCTTCAGCCTGGACTCCACTGATGGTCAGAGTGAAGTCAGAGTTTGATCCACTGCCTGTAAAACGAGCTGGAATCCCTGATGCTCGATAGCTAGCAGCATAAATGAGAAGTTTAGGAACTCCTCCATCTTTCTGTTGGTACCAGTGTAAATAGCTGGAGCCATAAACATTCTGACTGGTCCTACACTTGATGTTCACAGATCCTCCCACAGCAGAGCTCACTGCTCCAGGCTGAGTCACTGTGATCTGTCCTCTGGACTCTGAGGATACAGAGACAAAAACATAAAGCAGCTTCATGGTTTTGTGGGCTTCATTTCAGAGGGACAGATGTTGATAGAGGAGAGGAGTTTGATTCTCTGGACTTTACCTGTGAAGCAGCAGCAGAGGAGAGTCCAGATGAGGACGCAGATCAAAGTCATGTTTTTGATGAGGAGGATTTCTGTGGCTTCTGTTGTGATGAAGGACAGCTGTCAGTCATCCAGTGTTCAACTCTCAGGACTATAAACTCTCCCAGAGCACTGGAGCATGGTGCTGCTGATGCAAAGTGCCTCTCTATGGAAATGATCTGAATGTATGAGAGAGTCGATTGATCTGATGAACCATTTGTTATCAGTTTATCACAGTTATGTTTGGGAATATTTCAAGCTTTTTTCTTTTCTTTCTTTTTTTTTGGTTTCATTTTTTTGGTAGGGGGTATCTTAACCCAAATAATCACCTTTCTACCATAAGAAAGAACTTGGAAGAAGCAGCTGCAATTATAAATGTAATTAAATTAAATTTAAAATGTGCTTTTATATTCTTTGGACAACTACAGGGAGACTTCACTTCCATGTCATAAATACTGTGTTTTTCCAGTTTGTGTTGTATCGAGTATTATGCTAACCCACAGTGAGGCAGTTTATTTTATTTAAGACATGACAGTAAAGCTTAGGAAAAATCATTGTGTGATTCTCATTATAACTTTAACACTTATTGCTTTAACAGCAGGATGGTCTAGGGTTCATCCAGGCTGGGGACTTTCTTTGTGGAGGTTGCAGGTTCCTCCGGTGTTTCTGTGGCCTTTCTCCGGCTTCCTTCCACATCCAAAGACATGCAGATAGTGTGGTTAGGTTAACTGGTGACTCTAATTTGATCAAACGTGTAAATGTGAGTATGAATGGTTGTCCATCTCGTTATCTTTCCTGGGTGTATCCTGTCTCTTTTCCCAATCAGGGCTGAGAGAGGCTCCTGTGTCCTCTTCACTTAGTCCTGAAGCTGCATGGACCCACATGCTCCTGGTCCTAAATAATTCTGATATTTTAATGGAACAGAGCAGAACTTAACTAAACTTGGTGCAACAGGGAGAATGTCAGGATAAGACACATTACTTGACTCATGAAGTCAACTTTTGCATGAACTGAAACTTGAGAAAACTGATAATTAAAAGTCAAAGGCATTTTGAAGCAGCTCAAACTATAAACATTAATGTGATTCAGAGCACTGATAGAAATCTCTATATCATAATTGTGTCATAATCCATCAGTATTTCAAAGTGTATGCTCTCCTGCTCCCTTTAGGTCACTGCAATCTGTGGCACACCCGAAATGTGTGACCACTTTTGTGTTAATCATCTAATTTAATTTATTTAATTTGTTTATTTGTTATTTTCTGTGACTATGAATATTCAAAATGACTTTGGTAACATGACCAATTTATGCATTATTTTGTCACATGGACTGTACAGAAGGACAGAAAACTAGAGCAACACCTCAGGTGGAACTATTATTTCAAGGCAGGTGCACCCCAGTTGCTTTAGGGGGATGGACTTCCGCCCACTATTCAGATACAATCTGAGAGGCAAACCGAGTGCACTGTGTCTTCATTGCTCCTGAACTTTACCTGTATTTGCAGGTTACTACTTGGTAAAAAAAATACTACCACTGTCTGTTACATAGCAATGTTTCATCTCCATGCTAAGTTGTAAAGAAGTATAAAAGTATCTGTAACACTTACGAGCAGCCACGCGTGGACCCGCATCAGTGTGAGACAGCGGGGTCAGGCTGCGCGGGCCGCTAGCAGAAACGTCACGGTAATGTTTTTGTATTGTGGGTCGTAGCGCCCAGAGCATTGTCTTGCAGGAAGGTCATGCATATAGATTTATTTTATTTTCATTATGGAGGTTGACACTCCCGCACACTTTACAATTTTATATAAAGTTTTTGATCCAAGGATGTTTTATTGCTTAAGTATTATTGAAGTTTGAAAAGTATAAAGCTGTTTAATATGTGAGTGTTAATGACATGTGAAGTAGAAGGAAGTTGCCCATGTTATGCAAAAGTGAGTTTCATCTTCAGTGTGCTGTAAATGATGTGTGTTTATTTTTACTCAATTTCAGTATTCAGAACCGGTACAGTTGTCCACTTTAATTTCAACCAGATAAGAGTGTGGTTTGCTTTAAATACAGTTGTATATTGCTGTAAATTCACTGTAGATTACAGTGGCTTTCAATTGCTTAAGCAAGAACATGTGTGTATTTTTGTTTTGCTTTCACTGAGCGATCACATTAAGCACATGTAAAATAGTGGAAAGTGTAGAGTGTGAATGCATTTATTTTTCTGCTTGTGACTTTGGAAAATGGACAGATATGGACACTGGGACTGAAAGAGTCATGCACACATGGATATTGTTAATGTTGTTCATGTTTATTGAAACTTGAATAAGAGATGCAATCTGAGAGGCAAACCGAGTGCACTGTCTTCATTGCTCCTGAACTTTACCTGTATTTGCAGGGATTTCTTCTTTGTTATTGTGGCACCATTCCTGGGGCCCGTAACAAATCCACTTTTTCAAAAAACTCATTAGTTGCTGGGTGTTTTCAAATTAAAAGCCTTCTAGCATCTCACTGGTCAGAAACACTTTATTTCTAGAGGTTTTACTTGTGAAACAGTTGTAGGAACTAAAAAATATTCAGTTCAGTCCAATTCAATCTTATTTATGTAACATCAACTCACAACAGTCAGTACTTTAAAGTTAATTAAATTTTTTTTTTTTTTTTTACATGAATACAGAACAATGCCAAAAATCAGAGAGCCCCCTATGACCAAGTATTTTTCAGGATGATTTTTGATGATGATACTAATAGCATGAGAAGTGAAATCATTTAAAATTCAAAATATTTCCTGCATTTCCAACGTCAGCTGTAAAAGTAATTCTGTGAATATGTTCATCCTTATCAATCATAACTATTCAAACACAGTAAAGTCCTCAGTTTTAAATCACTACATTATTTTTCACAAGCAATGGTGATTGCAGAGTTCACACTAAATATTTGAACATATTATTCTAAATGAAGAATGAAAGCCTCAATGTGCTCATTCTAGTGACATTTTTTATGACTTGTTATTTATTCCATTCCTAAA
Organism: Oreochromis aureus; assembly: GCF_013358895.1. Classification (NCBI taxonomy): domain Eukaryota; kingdom Metazoa; phylum Chordata; class Actinopteri; order Cichliformes; family Cichlidae; genus Oreochromis; species Oreochromis aureus. Next base: position 35,934,157 of record NC_052962.1, read on the forward strand.
TGTGACACTGCAGATACTAAAGGTATGGATGGAAGTTTTTATGCTAATTTATTCTTAAAGCAGAAATATTTCAGCAATATAATTTTGTTTGTGTGTGTGTGTGTGTGTGTGTGTGTCCTCAGTGAACTGTATCAGTCTCTGCAGTATCTTCCAGCTGCAGCAGTCAGTTCAGTTTCTGTTCAGTCTGACTGAGGGAGGTTTTTGTACGACTGTTTTTCACTGTGTGAACACCCGTTGACTGTTGATCATGTGAGTACCCAGACAGTAATAAACTGCTGCATCTTCAGCCTGGACTCCACTGATGGTCAGAGTGAAGTCAGAGTTTGATCCACTGCCTGTAAAACGATCTGGAATCCCTGATGCTCGAGTGCTAGCATACTTAATGAGTAGTTTAGGAACTCCTCCATCTTTCTGTTGGTACCAGGCTAAATAGTTTCCATCATTTACCCTCTGACTGGTCCTACACTTGATGCTCACAGATCCTCCCACAGCAGAGCTCACTGCTCCAGGCTGAGTCACTGTGATCTGTCCTCTGGACTCTGAGGATACAGAGACAAAAACATAAAGCAGCTTCATGGTTTTGTGGGCTTCATTTCAGAGGGACAGATGTTGATAGAGGAGAGGAGTTAGGAGGGATATTAGACCCCTTCTGTCAAAAATATTCATGAGCTTTTTGAGTGTTAGGTTCTATGAATTATTCATGAGCTCAGGAAGTAATTAAATTATGATAATAATTAAATTATGATATTCATAAAAATATGATATTCATAATAATTATGATTTTCATAAAATTATGATATTCATCCAAAATATGCTAGTTCATTGCTTTTCTTCCCCCAAAAATAAGAACTAATTGCTTATTTTAGAAAAGTTTTTATATCAAATAGCACTCTTTTATTTTTTAATCCAATAAAAACTTTTTCCTTTTTTTTTCCTAAAGAAACGCCATCTGGTGGTGGGTCAGCGCATGACAGCGCATGAGTGCGCAGTGCGCGCCTGTGTGTCTAAGGCGCTGCGTGCGCGCGCCTGACTCGGGACCGGGCTGTGTCTCTGGGACCGTGTTTATGGGTGAAAATGTGTTAAACCAGTATAAATGTGCTTAGTTGAACTTGTGCTTTTGTAACGTTCAGTATGGCCAGACATACAGGGTGCATGCCTTGTGGGAAAAGTTTATTTCAATTTATATGCATTTGTTTAATCCAAACAAAGAAATTTAAAATCAAACTCAGAGTCATAAAAAACACTCGCGATCTCCATGGTCCCACCCGATCCTTAGGCAAATAAGCAGGGACAAACTCCTCAAAAACCCTCCGTTTTTCTCCAAAACCCCTAGAAATAACTCTAGGAACCCCGATATACCGAAACCTTATACTCGATAACAGGGCAAATCCTGAAACCAAATCCTTAGTCTTTTTCTCAAAAACAGCCCTATCACTAGCTCCGTGTCTAAGTTCTTACTCGCGATCCTTAGGCACATAACCGGCAAATCCTCCTGAAAAACAAAAAAAAACCTCCTCGGTTTCTCTCCAAAATACGCAAAACAAAAAACCCCTAGAAATAACCTGTAGGGAACCCCCGTATACCCAAAACCTTATACTCGATAACAGGGTGTAACTTTGCAAAAACAATGTCGGACTCTGTAGTTTTCTCTGGTCCCCTCCCCAATCAGACCAGGAGTGACATGTTTAGCCGCATGTTCTCCTTAAATTGCTGGCTGTCTGAGTGGTGTCCCAGAAACGATGTGGGCTTCATAGATAATTGGCAAACCTTCTGGAGGAAACCTGGTCTTGTTAGGAGAGACGGCATCCATCCCACTTTGGATGGAGCAGCTCTCATTTCTAGAAATATGGACAAATTCATTAAACCCCCAAAATATGACTATCCAGAGTTGGGACCAGGAAGCAGAGTTGCAGTCTTACACGCCTCTCTGCAGCTTCTCTCCTCCTGCTACCCCCAAAAACCCATCTCCATTGAGACTGTGTCAGCTCCCCAAAAGACAAAAACAAACTAAAAACCAGCAATAAACAACTTAAACATAAAAATCACAAAGAAAGAACAATACAGTATCCACATCTGAACCAAAGAGTAAAACAGTGAAATGTGGATTATTAAATATTAGGTCTCTCTCCTCCAAGTCTCTGTTAGTACATGACTTAATAATTGATCAACAAATCGATTTACTCTGCCTTACAGAAACCTGGTTGCAGCAGGATGAGTATGTTAGTTTAAATGAATCAACACCCCGAGTCATTCTAACTACCAGAAATCTCGAAGCACAGGCCGAGGGGGTGTGGCAGCAATTTTTCACACCAGCCTATTAATTAACGAAAGACCAAGACAGACTTTTAATTCATTTGAAAGCCTGATTCTTAGCCTCGTCCACCCCAGCTGTAAAACTCAGAAACCAGTCTTACTTGTTATCATCTATCGTCCACCTGGGCCTTACACAGAGTTTCTCTCTGATTTCTCAGACTTTTTATCTGATTTAGTGCTCAGCTCAGATAAAATAATTATTGTGGGTGATTTTAACATCCATGTAGATGCTAAAATGACAGCCTCAACATCGCATTTAATCTGTTACTAGACTCAATTGGCTTCTCTCAAAATGTAAAAGAACCCACCCACCACTTTAATCACACTCTAGATCTTGTTTTAACGTATGGCATAGAAACTGAATATTTAACAGTGTTTCCTGAAAACCCTCTGCTGTCTGATCATTTCCTGATAACATTTACATTTACAATAATTGATTACACAGCAGTGGAGAGTAGACTTTATCAAAGTAGATGTCTTTCTGAAAGTGCTGTAACTAAGTTTAAGAATATAATCCACCCACTGTTATCATCTTCAATGCCCTGTACCAACATAGAGCAGAGCAGCTATCTGAACGCTACTCCAACAGAGGTCGATTATCTTGTTAATAATTTTACCTCCTCACTACGCATGCGACTCTGGATACTGTAGCTCCTGTGAAAACTAAGGCCTCAAATCCAAAGTCCCTGACTCCGTGGTATAATTCTCAAACACGTAGCCTAAAGCAGATAACTCGTAAGCTGGAGAGGAAATGGCGTGTCACAAATTTAGAGGATCATCATTTAGCCTGGAGAAATAGTTTGCTGCTTTATAAGAAAGCCCTCCGCAAAGCCAGAACATCTTACTATTCGTCACTGATTGAAGAAAATAAGAACAACCCCAGGTTTCTCTTCAGCACTGTAGCCAGGCTGACAAAACTCAGAGCTCTACTGAGCCAACCATCCCTTTAACGTTAACTAGTAATGACTTCATGAACTTCTTCACAAATAAAATTTTTATCATTAGAGAAAAAATTACCAATAATCATCCCACAGATGTAATATTATCTACAGCTACTCTTAGTACCATCGATGTTAAGTTAGACTCTTTTTCTCCAATTGATCTTTCTGAGTTAACTTCAATAATTAATTCCTCCAAACCATCAACGTGTCTTTTAGACCCCATTCCTACAAAACTGCTCAAAGAAGTCCTGCCATTAATTAATTCTTCGATCTTAAATATGATCAACCTATCTCTAATAATCGGCTATGTACCACAGGCCTTCAAGCTGGCTGTAGTTAAACCTTTACTTAAAAGCCATCTCTAGACCCAGCTGTCTTAGCTAATTATAGGCCAATCTCCAACCTTCCTTTCATATCAAAAATCCTTGAAAGAGTAGTTGTCAAACAGCTAACAGATCATCTGCAGAGGAATGGCTTATTTGAAGAGTTTCAGTCAGGTTTCAGAGCTCATCACAGCACAGAAACAGCTTTAGTGAAGGTTACAAATGATCTTCTTATGGCCTCTGACAGTGGACTCATCTCTGTGCTTGTCCTGCTAGACCTCAGTGCTGCGTTCGATACTGTTGACCATAATATCCTATTAGAGCGATTAGAACATGCTGTAGGTATTACAGGTACTGCACTGCAGTGGTTTGTATCATATCTATCTAATAGACTCCAGTTTGTACATGTAAATGGAGAGTCCTCTTCAGACACTAAGGTCAATTATGGTGTTCCACAGGGTTCAGTGCTAGGACCAATTCTATTTACATTATACATGCTTCCCTAGGCAACATCATTAGAAGACATAGCATAAATTTTCACTGCTATGCAGATGACACGCAGCTCTATCTATCCATGAAGCCAGGTAACACACACCAATTAGTTAAACTGCAGGAATGTCTTAAAGACATAAAGACCTGGATGGCCGCTAACTTTCTGCTTCTTAATTCAGATAAAACTGAGGTTATTGTACTCGGCCCTGAAAATCTTAGAAATATGGTACCTAAGCAGATTCTTACTCTGGATGGCATTACCTTGGCCTCCAGTAACACTGTGAGAAACCTTGAGTCATTTTTGACCAGGACATGTCCTTCAATGCACATATTAAACAAATATGTAAGACTGCTTTCTTCCATTTGCGCAACATCTCTAAAATTAGAAATATCCTGTCTCAGAGTGATGCTGAAAAACTAGTTCATGCATTTATTACTTCCAGGCTGGACTACTGTAATTCACTATTATCAGGAAGTCCTAAAAACTCGCTGAGAAGCCTTCAGCTAATCCAAAATGCTGCAGCAAGAGTACTGACAGGGACTAGAAAAGAGAGCATATTTCTCCTGTTTTGGCTTCCTTCATTGGCTTCCTGTTAAATCCAGAATTGATTTCAAAATCCTGCTCCTCACATACAAGGTCTTAAATAATCAGGCCCCATCTTATCTTAATGACCTTGTAGTACCATATCACCCTATTAGAGCACTTCGCTCTTGCACTGCAGGCCTACTTGTTGTTCCTAGAGTATTTAAAAGTAGAATGGGAGGCAGAGCCTTCAGTTTTCAGGCCCCTCTTCTGTGGAACCAACTTCCAGTTTGGATTCGGGAGACAGACACTATCTCTACTTTCAAGATTAGGCTTAAAACTTTCCTTTTTGCTAAAGCATATAGTTAGGGCTGGACCAGGTGACCCTGAATCCTCCCTTAGTTATGCTGCAATAGACGTAGGCTGCCGGGGATTCCCATGATGCATTGAGTTTTTCCTTCCAGTCACCTTTCTCACTCACTATGTGCTAATAGACCTCTCTGCATCGAATCATATCTGTTATTAATCTCTGTCTCTCTTCCACAGCATGTCTTTCATCCTGTTTTCCTTCTTTCACCCCAACCGGTCGCAGCAGATGGCCGCCTCCCTGAGCCTGGTTCTGCCGGAGGTTTCTTCCTGTTAAAGGGAGTTTTTCCTTCCCACTGTCGCCAAAGTGCTTGCTCATAGGGGGTCATATGATTGTTGGGCTTTTCTCTGTATTTATTATTGTGCTATCTACTGTACAATATAAAGCGCCTTGAGGCGACTTTTGTTGTGATTTGGCGCTATATAAATAAAATTGAATTGAATTGAATTGAGGGGCAAATCCTGAAACCAAATCCTTAGTCTTTTTTTTTTTCTGAAATTCCGCTCAGAGTCTAAGTTCTCCCTTCGCTCCGAGCCGCACCGGCCCGCAACCAGAGCAGTGTCTTTTTCCTTCTTGTTCGCTCCACCATCTACTGCTTAATGATTCTGGGTCTTCGTTTGAAATTTGCGCCGGAGATCCACTCCGCCTCCCAGGTGCCCCGCTGCCAATCACATAACAAAACGGGCGGCTCCATTCGCACCCCGCTCACCCAATCGCGCTCAGATAGGATTTTCACGATCCCCCCGCTCAGGTTAAGACTCGCGTCCTCTCTCACAAGCCGTCTGACTTCCGACGCGTGGACAACTACCTCCACTCAGACTGAATCCACTCAGACCGAATCCACAATATTACCCCGTCACCAGACCACTTCGACAATTGGCGGCACTTTTACCTGTGTGCATATCAATCGGTAAGTGTTACTCTTGCTTTCCTTTTTTTAAACCATTTTCTCTCAAAAGCTTTTCAAAGCCATCCAGAAAATAGGTAGTCTAACACCTGTAATACACTTTAAAAAAAAATATATATATAAGCTCCAGTTTACCACTCAGAGCTAAAAAGTGTTTGAGTACACTCGCAGCGATCATGTCCTCCTCAGGTACCTTTTTTTCTTACTCTTGTTCATATAATGCTTATATTTTACTGTATTTCCTGTTTTTTAAATACTCCTTGTTATTTCTTTTTAGACTCTGAAATAAGCCTGTTTGATTCTTCGCTTTTGGATAATCTCGATCAAATCGGTAGGTCTGCTTCATTCTTCTTGTCCCTCTTAACAGTTAATTGTACAAGAAAAACAAAAACAGTAACCCTCTTTTTAACTTATCAAACTTTTTCAGACATATCAGATTTGGACAACTATGTTTTTTCGAGTTCACCTAGTTCTTCGCCCAGTTCTTCACCACCACCGGTTTTAGAGCGAGCTACAGGCAAGAACATCCGTCTCTCGACCCGCGACAGGCAGGCCCTACTTTCTGCAAGGGCTTGCCCGGCTTCAGCTCCACCGCGCCCCGGGGGGAAAAACCTGCATCTAACCGCCCGGCAGACGCAACAACTGTTCGCGGCACACGCGCCTAGTGCCGGCGTCGGAGCTTCTCCTCCCCAGCGCCCCTCGGGGAAAAACCCGAATCTAACCGCCCGGGAGAGGGAACAACTGTTTGCGGAACACGCGCCCAGTGCCGGTGTCGGTCTCGGAGCTTCTCTTCCTTCACCGGGGCCAAGACATCCACAGCCCCTGCCTCGGAGATCCAATCTAGGTCAGTCACTCTCGCTTTTTCTTTTTCTCTCATTTTATAAAAACTATCTCCTTTTCTATTAAACACCAGTAACTGATTTGTATCTTACCTTAAATTCATAGGGCATCTCACAGGGACGCGTAGGAGGACCCGCAGGCCTGCCAGCACAAGGAGGACAAGGCAGATACGTGTACGGCGAGACAGACTTGCTTCCATCGCTCTTCGAGCTGTCGCTCTGTTTGCTGAATTAGTGCAACTCATCTTATAATAAGGTTTTATTTTATTTTATTGTTTTTTATTTTATTTTATTTTTAAAAATATATTCTTTGTTAAACAATAAAAAAAACAATGGACAACCAGGAACAAGGTATTCCAAACCCCTTTCTTGCATTAGAAATAGAGTTAGCCCGGTTAAATGAAAATGCACATCATTCACAGAATACACCTCCGCAGAATCATGAACACCCTGAGGTGATCAATAATAATAACGATCCTCTAGAACTGATTGATTTAGCTCTTGCACAACTAGCCCGTAATGAAAGTGCCCACCAAAATAACACTGAGAATTTAGGACTCGAGCATGTTGAGGCTCATTCTCAGCAAAACATTGCCTCTTCTGACCCTTTCGCCGCTCTTAATAGCGCTTTAGAAGCCTTAGCACAAATACAGCACGAGGTTCAAATACCTCCAGAATTATTGAGTCAAATAAATAGGTTAAATCAAAATATTTTTAATGATAGCCAGCATTCGCTCAGTTCTACACCACGCAGTGAGTCTGTTAACCACAGTCCACCCCCACCGTTGTTAAACGGTTTCAATGACTCTAATCAACAACAATCGTCTGAGATTGTCTCTGTTAACCCCATGAATAATGCGCCCGATCACCCCTTTCAACAAGGGGGTAATCCAGAGCAGGGGTGTTCCAGCAATTCATCACAGCCGAATATAATTGTCAGAAATAAATTTAATAACGTTCAAATTAGAGAAATTTTGAATTTCCCTCCTCCAAACGATATACCTGATTACGCCCGACATTATCAAGGTATAATGGCCGGTGCCCGAGAAATAACAAGCAGGATTTTCTCCCATGCACGTCCAGGTGATCTTATACAATTAGAATTGATAGGCCAACAGCTACAAAATAATGTTTCAGTCATTTTAAGGGATAATTGTGATTTAAGTGAATTTGAAAATCTGTTCCTGAGAACCGTGCAGTCAAATTGGTCCGTTATGTGTGAAGGCTCACTTGAGCTTGTAGCTCAGATCGTTAGACCCCCAGCCGGTAGTGGAAAAAGGATGCTTAAACACATACTTGACAATGAAATTGTCAGAAAGAAAAGGCGCTTTTTATATATTGTTCATAACCCCGCAAATAAGTTATGTTTTGCTATAAGCCTTGCCCACCTTCTGCACCCTGATTTTAACGATCAACAAGCAGAGGTTTTCGGTAGAGAAATTCAGCAAAAAGCTGGTCTAAATGATCAAACGCCTGTCGGCTTTAATCAGGTTATTACATTTGAAAGGTTACTCGGATGTAAAATTATAGTATTTTACCGCAACGAAAACGATCGCAGCCTTTGTAAATTCCAAACTAGTACACCCAATACAGAAAAAACCCTTTGTTTATTTTTATTTGAGAATCATTACTATGCTATCAAAAATCTAAAAGGATTTATGGGTACATCCTATCTCTGTAATCATTGTTATATCGGGTACAACCATGTGTTATCACATTTTTGTCCTGCTCGCTGTTCAGTCTGTATGAAGCCAGACTGTAGCCAATATTCCATCTCTCCTATTCTGTGTAGTGATTGTAATCGCACCTGTCGTTCTTCCTATTGTTTCGAGAGCCATAAAAAACTCCTGCAGAGGCGTGAAAGACTAGCCAGCAACTGTCAGCTCTATAAAAAATGTGTCAAGTGTTCCAGACTTTATTATTTAGCAGTAAACGAAAAACCTCACAAATGTCAAAACAGGAAATGCCCAATCTGTCACCAGGAAATCTCTACTGATCAGCAAACGCATCAGTGCTACATGCAGGTTTTAGAACGCGAGACAAAACACAACAACAAGTTGATTTTTTACGATTTTGAAACGTTTGTAAATGAAACCGGTGAGCACATTCCTTTTCTGGTTTGTACAAAAACTTCAGATGGTAAATCCTGGAACTGTCAGGGTGAGGACTGTGCGGAAAAGTTTCTCGCTCATTTTAGACGTCCACTCTTTAAGGGCTGTATTTTTATCGCCCATAATGCAAAAGCTTTTGATGGCTATCTTATTCTAAAGCTAATGTGTAAGCTAGGTCTAAAACCAACTTTGCTTATGCAAGGATCCAAAGTCATCAGCTTTACAGACACAAACTTTAATCAAAGATACATGGACTCCAGCTGCTTTCTCCCTATGCCCCTGTCAGGTATCCCAAAAGCAATGGGATTTTCAGACAGCGTAAAGGGTTTCTTTCCTCACTCTTTCAGTTCCAGACAAACTCTAAAATATGTAGGCCCCTACCCTCCACCCTCAGCTTACAACATAGAGAGAATGACAACAAAAGGCAGGGATGATTTTTACAAATGGTATGATTCAGTCAGCTCCGGTACCTTCAATTTCATGAAAGAGGCCCTGTCATACTGCGAAAACGATGTTGAGATTCTAGCTGAGGGCTGCAAATTGTTTAGAAACGGGTTTATTGAAGAAACAGGAGTAGACCCTTTCAGCCGTAACACGCTTGCAAGTGCCTGCCTGAAAACTTTTTTAACAAACTTCATGCCAGCCAATTCTTTAGCAATACCATGTCCCTTAAATTACCGTAATCAGGTCAAATCATTTTCCTCTGCCTCAATTCAATGGCTAGAATATCTCTCGTACACACAAGGTGTTTTTATCAGACATGCGCTAAATCAAGGAGAAAAAAAGCTGGGTAGTTATTATGTAGATGGATATGCCCTAATTAATAATAAACCATATGTCTGGGAATTTTTGGGGTGTTACTTTCATGGGTGTGTCAAGTGTTTTTCAAATCAGGCCGACATTAATCCCTTGTTAGACCTAACTTTTGCAGAGCTAAACAGCAGCACTGAAGAAAGACTCGCTAAATTGAGAACTGAGTATAATGTGTCTCTTGTTACAATCTGGGAGCACGAGTGGACCGATTTAAAACTTGGTGATCAGAGTGTGATCAGGTTTCTCAAACATTATAACCCACCAGAACCTTTGAACCCCCGCCATGCCCTCTTTGGAGGGCGTACAAGCCCTGCACAGCTGCGCTGCAGTGCAGGCCCTGGGGAGAGAATCGGTTATGTGGATGTTACCTCGCTGTATCCGTTTGTAAATAGCACCTGTAGTTACCCCTTAGGACATCCTCAAATAATCTTTCGAAATTTTCAGCACCCTAAAAACTACTTTGGGTTTATTAAAGCGGTTGTATACCCACCCAGAGCACTCTATTTTCCAGTTTTACCCTATAAAACTAAGTCAGGAAAGCTTCTCTTTACCCTCTGCCGCACCTGTGCCGAAATGAACAACCAACAGGGGCGTGTAACCATAGCAACGATGAGAGAGCCCTCAAAGGGGTTTGGACCACTGTAGAATTTAATCTTGCATTAGAAAAGGGGTATCAAATAAGTAGAATCACCGAGGTGTGGCACTTTGAGAAACAGAGTAACACAATATTCACAGACTATGTACATCATTTCCTGCGCAAAAAAACAAGAAGCTTCAGGCTATCCATCAGATGTTGTAACTGAGGAGGATAAACAGCTTTACATTAAAGACTACCAGGCTAAGCAAGGCATCACTTTAGACCCTGAAAACATAAAACTAAACCCAGCTAAAAGACAAATGGCCAAACTGTGTTTAAACTCTTTTGGGGAAAATTTGGCCAGAGAAATAATCTCACACAGAGCAAACTGGTGAGTGACCCCGAGGAATTCTTTAATCTGATGTTTTCTCCAAAATACAAAGTGACCTATTTCTCTTTTGTCAGTGACGATGTAGCGCTTATTCAATGGTGTTATGGCGATCTATGTACCCCATTGCCAAACTCCACAGATAACATCTTCATTGCGGCCTTCACTACTTCATATGGGCGTATGAAACTCTACAGTTATTTGGATCAGTTGCAGGAGAGAGCAATTTACTACGATACTGACAGTGTTGTTTATCTCACCAAACAAAATCAATCTGAACTAGAATTAGGTAGATATTTGGGTGACCTCACCAATGAACTAGAGCAGGATGATTTCATTACAGAGTTTGTTGCAGCTGGACCCAAAAGCTATGGCTATATGACCAAAAAAGGTAAAGTTGTCTTGAAAGCAAAAGGGATCACACAAACACACGATGTCTCAAAAGGGTCAACTTTGAATCTGTGAAAAACCTGGTTGACAATTACATTGATAACAGTGAAGGAGGGTCTACACTTGAGGCACCACAGCACACTATCCTTCGTAATAAAGCTGGGTTTGCACTGAAAAATTCATCATTCCCAAAAATTCGGGTTGTTTATGACAAGCGTAGATTGCTGCCAGGAGGTCTGACTTTGCCCTTTGGTTATTGATTATTCTTTTCTTTTTTGTTTTGTATTTTGTTTTTGTTTTGTTTTTTGTTTTTTTGTTTGTTTGTTTTTTTAAAAAATGTTTCAACCTGCTTTAATCGAGTTTGATCCCAGACTTCATGTGCCATTTTCCTGTATGGTTGTTGGGCCAAGTGGTTCGGGAAAGACCTTTTTTGTGAAATCTCTATTGGAAAACTGTGTACATGTTTTGAACAAGCTTATTGACAATGTTGTGTGGGTTTATACATCCTTTCAGCCTCTGTATTCTGAGCTTCAAGAGAAAAATAAAAGCATTAAATTCATTGAAGGTCTGCCTGAATCTTTTGAAGATGAGAGCTTGTTTCCCTCACACCAAAGTCATCTCATTGTACTGGATGATGTTATTTTTCAAGCAGCTAATCATCCAGAAGTAGTTAAGATTTTCACGCAATACAGGCATCATAAAGATATGAGCATAATTTTTTTTGACACAAAATGTGTTTTTACAAGGCAAACACAGCAGGACGATCAGTCTGAACAGTACTTATATGGTGTTATTTAAAACCCTCGTGATAAATTACAAGTTAATACACTAGCTAGACAAATATGCCCAGGACGTGTGCATTTCTTTTTGGAGAGTTTTGAAGAAGCCACGAGAGAGCCACACGGATATTTATTGATTGATTTAACCCCCACCTGTCCAGAGCAACTAAGACTGAGAACAGGGATACTACCCTCAGAACAGCTGTGTGTTTTCTTACCGAAGAAAAAATAACAGAAACAATGTCTGTAAGATTGAGAAGAAACTTTGCTTTGCTGAAAACACTAACCAGAAGCTCGCCTAAAAATGTGTAAGGTTATTTTACAAGAATGCCCACCTGATTTAATTCAGGCTATTTGTGAGATTTGTATGAATCTCTTAAAAGGAAATATTCCAATCACACAATGCCAGCATCATAAGCTGAAACGATATAAGGAGAAGATCAGACAAATGGCATGCCGAAAGGCTGGAGTTAGGAAGAAGAAAAATTATTGAATCAAAAGGAGGTTTTTTTTACCGCTCCTCACAACAGTTTTACCCATGGTAGCTGATTTAGCTATAGGCGCGATCCGTAAATAACAATGCAGAAAATGTATTTGATCTCACCTGACCAGATCAAACGCTTACAGGAAACACACGCAAATGCTTATCGACCAACCATCAGAGACAAGGCTGCAGATGAGCTCGACAGTGAAATGAGACGTGTATTGGAAACTCAGGGGCTACCCTCCGATGAGAAGATAAAAAAGTATAACATGCTTTTACAAAAGTACCTTGTACTTGAAAGACAAAAATCAGATGAAAGCAGAGAAATAACACTAAGACTGCCTGGGGAGCGTGAAGTAGTGGAGACTGAGAGATCACATGATTACCAGCAAGAAGAGGCAAGCCAGGAGGGGGAGCAGACGGGTAGTGTGAATAAAGTTTTACATGATGTTTTAAACCACATAAACCCTCGCTCAAAGAGAAACACTGAATATCTAATGCATAGATTAATAGCATCAAAAGGGCACGGAGGATGGACTGAGGACGGGGAATTGATGCATAGACAGAAGCCAATACCAGGAAGTCATATGCTCGATTTGATGAAATTTTTATCGAGCTCTCGGGCAAGTGTAAAACCAACAGGCTGGAGTTCGCTTGCACGAACTTTGGCGGATCTAAAAATACCCCTATCCACTATTACAAACTTATCGGCTAGAAGGGAAATAGCAGCAATAAAAGAGTCGAGAGAAACAGGAGAATACCAGAGATCATCTGAGGAAGATGTTATTGTGAAGAAAAAGAAGAAAAGAAAGAGAATTGCCTTATCACCCACATGGTTAAGTTTCTGATGTAATCCAAACCATAAATAAAAGATTGTGTTTTTTAAAAGTTAATTTTCTCTCATGTTGTTATTTAACAATAAGCACAATACACCACTTTTTTCACAGAAACATTCTCAGTTTTATTGAAATTATTTCGAGCACAAATGACAATCGTTAAAAGCTTTCAAAGAACATGAAGTTTGATTAAAATTGCCAGCTTTACATATTAATACACATCTGATAAATCGTTTTACAAAACATGACACCATGCTATCATTTTTGTTTTGATTAGAGCTATATAAAGAAACTACATCATCATAACTCTTTCCACGCGATTTCTGAGCCAAGAAAAATATACAGTGCTGTCCACATACCGTGGATAGTGTTGCTTGTAGCTGTCTTTGATGGAAAGATACTCGTTTAGCATGCTTTTTCAGAAACGTTATAATGCTTTTAGGATAAAAAGCATAATCTGGGGGAAAACCAAATGAGTCAAAAAAGTTGGCCCCTCCGTTTTCCTCTAATGATATTGCAAGCCAATGAGTTCCAGGTTTATCCCGTGGATCTGTATTTATAATAAAATATGCAGGTTTTTTAAATGAACGTTTGAGTAATGATAATAACTCATCTTCTGCATATACTCCAAAGAAACGGTCCCCAACTAGCAATCTCATTATACTCTCCAATTGGTGGTTGTTCATAATTCAATACAAAATGTCTTGAGCCTCTCAGTAATAATCGACCAAAACTTGTCTTTTGGAGTTGATCTCGAGAATGGAATCATAACATGCATAAACGATCAGTGTAGTTGTATGAGGCAGTGGTACTCTGAAGCGCATTTCTAGTCTCAAATTTCCATTTATCACAGGTGATAAGGCCTGACTGTCATCTGATGGATTCAAATTGAAAACAAACAGTGTATATCCTTGTTCAAACTCCTGTCTGTCAATGCATAAGGAGAGATCCTTTAGGTTTCTTCCGGTAGCGGTGTACAGGCTGTAAAACTCTCTTACGGAGTGATTCTCAGCAAAATTGGGTTGAAACGCTTTGGCTGGAATCTGCTTACTCTCATGACATAAAGCCAGGAACTCCAGATCGTTATGTTGAAAGTTGAAAGGACATAAATCATAACGGCCTGTAAATGCTTGATGATCGACCATTCCGATGACTAAATAACGGGGGAGTGAACCCAGAAACAGATTCTCATGATGTGATATCCGCGAATTCTCAGGTATTGAAAATGTTTTTACGTTAATCCGGGAGATGGGATAAAGTGCATTGGCTTGCATGAGAGCGGAAGCGTGGCCTAAATGTACAGCTGGGGACACAGTAACTTTCCGCACATACAATGAAGCTCCTAGAATATTCAGGTGGTAATTAGCATTCTGAGGCGCCATAAGGCTGAAAGCATCGTTGGCTCTCATGAGCTTAACCCTCAGATCCACATTATTGAGCAATAATCGTTCGCAGAAAAAAATATCAGAATGTAATGGTCCCATGACGTGGAACTCTCGCGACCGCTGACTGTAAGCTGCCCGCCGAACTAATCCCCGGTTCGGGCCGTTGGTTACCACGTGTGAATCCAAAGTACCAGCAGTATCTTTGTAAAACAACCCAGCGCTAAATTGAGTCTTCAAACTTTCTTCTGAGTAATTTAAATATGTTTCTATTATAGCCCTGTAGGGGTGGGTTGAGCTGGCTTGTGAAATCAGTCTGTCGCCCAATGTTACATCACATTGCGAGAAAATGGTATTTATAGGGTAATTTATAATTGCAACATTAGCATCTTGATCAATATCAGACCCATCCGCGTTTGTTATCTTCAATCTTAAACTCAGCAATGTGTCATTTAAATCCAGGTAATGCAGCCCGTTTCCTGGCACGTAAAATTCCACAGGTCCCCGATCAGTGAGCGCTGTTACTGGTAATATTTCTGAATAACATTTGTCCTCGATTGAAAATTGGGTCAGGGGGGCTGTGAACAGCTCCAGTTCACTCAAGGTGCATTCGCTTGATCGCTCGTGGAGTAAAGACATTGTTGCTTGTTTCTTAGTTTTTTAGAAAATATCCTGCTTCGACCTGCGTGTTGCCCGTTTGGTGGTTTTAGCGCTCTGTCTCTTTTTGACCGTTTTCCTCCGCTTTTTAAACTCCGTCAGCCTCCTACCGGGAGGACGTTTTAGGGGTCTGCGCGCCAATAAGCTTAACCCTGAGCCCTCTTGCTGTTCTTGTGTGTTTGAGCGAGTCAAGTTAGACAGCGAGGAGGTCACAACATCTGTAGCAATCCCTTTGACAGCTGTTTTCAAATGAGGTTTAACGAGGCTCACTCCACGCTTTAAGAATGGGGTTACAAATCTAAACAATTTTGAGAAAATAGATGCTATTCCTCGTCCAGAAATTACGGGCGCCCTGAAAAGCCTGGCAGCCCGTTACCAGCTTGCGTTTCGTAATACTTTATAAATCTATTATTATCCATATTTTTGTTATTAGATGAGATCCTTCACAGGGCGGAAATGTAGCTTTACTATCGTTTTACCGTAGGTAAAGTTTACAGGCTCGTTCTGATCAGTTTTGATTTCAATATGGATATTTTCTATGTGTTTCCGAGCAACAGGAATATAGTCTGGTTTGTTAAAGCAAAGGTTCACGATATCTCCGTAATTACCCTCTATTCTGACAGTACGCAGCAGGGGCGAATAGCTATCACCTACCAGCTGCAAGGCTGCTATATCTGAATAACAGAATAGATGATAACATCCAGCTTTTATATCTGCAGGATACGGGCAAATTTGCGCTCAAACCGCTGCCAGACACCTGCCGGTACACCAAGCATATATGCCAGAGGAGGAAAAACCTGAGTTGATATATGCCCCAGCGGTGAATTCAAACTTTTTAACAATGGGGTGGTATTTTAGATAAATATCCGAGTCGATACGTCTAAGGCATGCTTCAACCTCTGTTCTGAGCGTGTTAGCATCCTCGTAAAACCCAGCGCGTATTTTTGTCTTAACCACCTCATCAAGCCGCTGCTCAGCGTCACTCTTTTTCCTGAATTCAAAATAAGCCTTATCATTCGGAATATTAAGCCATGTATAGGGATATGAAATTTCAGTGAGAGCCACCTCCCAGGCCCCATCGAGATTGAGATGGTGAGCCAAATCCACACGAAAGGAGCTACTTGTGTTATTTTTAAAAACATTCAGACTTGCGTTTGATGGTAGTGTGACGTAGAAACCCTGCGCCCTGAGAGTCATGCTGAACCGTTACAAAGGCTAGCCGGGGTGAGAGTGATGTACGGAGTTCGTTATGTCAGGTTTTTAAGCTCACTGGCTTTAATCCAGCTATTAAACTTTTCAGGCCAATTCATCCATTTCACCAGGAAATAAAGCTGTCCCCTCTGTTTACGTTTTGAGAGAATTTTGTCTATGTGATAAAGCTTATCCTTGCAAAGAGCGATTTTCTGCAGCTCATGCTCATAAAAACTACCTATAATTTCTTCCCCATCGTAATCTTTGATTTTATAAACAGGAGGTTCTCTAGGTATGCATTGATCAATCATAAATACCTCGCTTGTGAATGTTTGCTCATAACGCTTATCAAAGACACCTCTAACTTTAGAGAGCCTGACAAGATCTCCCTTTTTAAATTTCAAGGGCTTTTTTCTACAACGAGACGAAGTGCCATATAGGTTTTGAAATACTAATGCTACATTGTCTGATTTTACTTGATTCGGGGCCATTTTTATGGAACGATGATAACTAGTGTTATAGCTTTGTAATAAATCTTGTAACACATCGATATATCTACGGGTATTTTGAGCAGTGAAATATCTATACATTTTACTTTTAAGAGTTCTATTAAACCTTTCACAGACTGAGGCTTTTAGATCGCTCCCTGTAGCAAAATGATTTATACCATGCTTTTTCATTAAAGATTGAAAACTGGAATTAAAAATTCCTTACCACTATCTGTCTGTAGCTTTTGAGGAATTTGGCTGTCTTTTAAGACAGCCTCAAAAGCCTTAGTGACCTGAACTCCTGTTTTGTTTTTCAACACTCTTGCATAGGCTTTTTAGAGAAAACATCTATAACTGTAAGTAAATATTGATAGCCATCGTTATGCTCAGCTAGCGCTCTCATATCACAAAGGTCTGCTTGAAATTGATTAAGAGGTCTGGGGACAAACACACGGTTTCTCGGAAAGCGCAGGCGTGCAGCTCGGTGTAATGTGTACGCATCCTGTTGTGCGAGGAAGTTTTGAGCTGTTTCTTGGCGTTAATCTTTCTACCAGTTTCATCCTGCACGCTTTTAATCAATTTTTGCACTCCGCAGAAACTACCGGGGCGAGATGGGTCGTAATATGCCCGTTTCAATAGAATCTGCTCTGCCATGTGTGTTCTTTGAAGTTATGTTTAACTATGGTTTTATTTCATGATCGAGCAGTTACTTATCTCATGTAACAACTTCATGAAAATATTTTATTTGTTGTCATTAAAACATTGCACTTTGATTGTAGTAAAAACAAAAATAACGAGTTTGATTCTTGCAATGATTTTCCAAGAAAGTTTTATTTGATACAACGTTTTTCCAAAAACAATTTATTTTATGTAATGAAAAACAATACATTTGAACGAGTAAAAACAAATAATGAGTTTGATTCTTGCAATGTTTTTCCAAGAAAGTTTTATTTGATACAACGTTTTTCCAAAAACAATTTATTTGATGTAATGAAAAAACAAAACAAACAAACAAACAAAAAAAAACATTACATCTGAAACGAGTAAAAAACAAACAAACAAAAACAACCAAACAAAAACTTAACAGTAAGAAAAATAATAGGAAAGAGAAGAAAAACAAATACTAGGACAGCCACAGTGAGTAATTGTCATCTAACACTTGATCAATTATTGTACGAGTAACTTCAGTGACACTGGCATCGATTTCTTGCAGAGTGCCCTCTATATCGCGGGCGTCTCTGAGTTCAAAGAGATACGCCTGGGCCACACCTCTGACTTGCTCGGGTGGTGGTGAAAAGCCTTCTAACCGTAAAATTTGTAATAATGTGTTGGTGAAATGTCCGTTCCATAATCTTTTGCAGAGTTCATCATAGTACTTGAAAAAGTAATATTTTTCCAACGGGAAAAGACAAGAATGGCGTCTCTGCGAGGGGTGGGAGACTGCGCATCCTTGACACACGTCTTGTCGGTGTTTCTGGAGTAGCGACATGACAAGGTACTTGAGAGTTAGTTTTATAAGTTCAAAAACGGCTGTGGGGAGTAGAGTAGCGGCCTCATCGATGTCCAGGGATGAAGATTGTCCACTGCTCACCCCGGGTGGGATCATTGTCTTCAGGCTCTCTGAAAAGAGCCCGGCACACAGGGTCACCCAAAGCCCAGAGCGAGGCACCGGAGACTGGGCTGTTTACCGGGGTCTGCTCGGGTGATTGCCACCCGAGAGCAGGGTGGGTGGGCGAGTTCCAGCCTTGAGGTGATGGAGGCAGGAGCGGCGAATCTGCACGCATAGCGGCCGGAGATGATGACCCCCGGTGGGGACTCTGCGGTGGAGTAGCAAGATCCATCACGGGGTTCCCGGCTGGAGTAGAAGCAGCTGCTGGCCGAAAGGATGCTGGGGTTAGAGCAGAGGGAGTTCCAGAGCTGTGGTGACTCATGGCTGTTTTTACAGACGATGTGGAGGAGACGGGGTAAGGGGACCGGATGAGGGGGGCAGGGTTATTTTGACTGCGGGGGGTTATTTCCAACCAGGACCAACTCAGAGGTGCGTGTACTTAGCTTAAAAAGCTCTAAAATTCTGCCGTTCTTTTCCCCCACCATCTTCAGCCAGTCTTGAATGGGAATCCGAAGCAATGTGTTGAAAACACCTGAGTGGGTGTTCGTAAGCTCCAGCACGAACTCATCCTTGCCGGCATTTTCTGCTGTCTGACGACTGGCCTTACAGACCCACCTGCAAAACGGCGTGCTCTTAGTCTCCCACTGCGCATATGTCACGGTTTTTCTCACCGCGTTTAAAGGCCGGTGTTGTTGGGTGAATGGTGGAAACTCATGGGCCCCTTTGAAAACACGAGGCGTCTGCGTTTCTTGGTCCCTTGTTCGCGGTTGCTGGGAGCTCGTATCCTGCAGGCTCTTCTGGATTTCAGGGGTCGCGATGAGGGTCAAAACAGCCCAGTCAGACGAGCTAAAAGCAATCCGTGGTGTCAGCGGGCCAAAACTTTCACCTGCTTTCAGCTGGTAGAAATAGATTTGGCTCTCCGGGAGGCTGAACGCATAGCCCCAAAATCCCCCGGTGTTGAGAGGGAATCTCTCCTCCAAAGGGATAGCAGATGCAGGTTGGACCCTACAGAGATGCAATCGTCTGAGTTGCACTGGCGTGGCAGAGGCTCTGTAGCTGGTTACGGGGGTCTGAGAGACCACAGTGAGGTTGGTAGGTCTGGTGGCCATGTTGTTTTGTGAAAAAAGGAGAAAACTTGTTTTTCTGAGAGGGAAAAACTGTTAAATTCAACTTGAAATGTGAGATTATTTTATCCTGATGCAAGTGAGAGAATAGACCTATCGCTGAGAAGATAAATCGGGCCTGTATCCAATTGGGTGAGCGGGGTGCGAATGGAGCCGCCCCTTTTGTAATGTGATTGTCATGGGGCAGTAAGGTTTACCTGGTATGATTGATATGCACCCAGGTAAAAGTGCCGCCAATTGTCGAAGTCGTCTGGAGACCGGGGTATTATTTGTGGATTCAGTCTGAGTGGATTCAGTCTGAGTGGATTCAGTCTGAGTGGATTCAGTCTGAGTACCGCTAATTGTTTTAGTGGTCTGGCAAAGGGGGTAATAATGTGAATTCAGTCTGAGTACCGCTAATTGTTTTAGTGGTCTGGCAAAGGGGGTAATAATGTGAATTCGGTCTGAGTTCCGCTAATTGTTTTAGTGTCTGGCAAAGGGGGTAATAATGTGAATTCGGTCTGAGTTCCGCTAATTGTTTTAGTGTCTGGCAAAGGGTATTATTGTGAATTGGTCTGAGTGGCGGCAGGGCAGCGGGGCACCTGGGAGGCGGAGTGGATCTCCGGCGCAAATTTCAAACGAAGACCCAGAATCATTAAGCAGTAGATGGTGGAGCGAACAAGAAGGAAAAAGACACTGCTCTGGTTGCGGGCCGGTGCGGCTCGGAGCGAAGGGAGAACTTAGACTCTGAGCGGAATTTCAGAAAAAAAAAAAGACTAAGGATTTGGTTTCAGGATTTGCCCCTGTTATCGAGTATAAGGTTTTGAGTATACGGGGGTTCCCTACAGGTTATTTCTAGGGGTTTTTTGTTTTGCGTATTTTGGAGAGAAACCGAGGAGGTTTTTTTTTGTTTTTCAGGAGGATTTGCCGGTTATGTGCCTAAGGATCGCGAGTAAGAACTTAGACACGGAGCTAGTGATAGGGCTGTTTTTTGAGAAAAAAGACTAAGGATTTGGTTTCAGGATTTGCCCTGTTATCGAGTATAAGGTTTCGGGTATACGGGGGTTCCCTAGAAGTTATTTCTAGGGGTTTTGGAGAAAAACGCGGAGGGTTTTTGAGGAGTTTGTCCCTGCTTATTTGCCTAAGGATCGGGTGGGACCCGCGGAGATCGCGAGTGTTTTTTTATGACTCTGAGTTTGATTTTAAATTTCTTTGTTTGGATTAAACAAATGCATATAAATTGAAATAAACTTTTCCCACAAGGCATGCACCCTGTATGTCTGGCCATACTGAACGTTACAAAAGCACAAGTTCAACTAAGCACATTTATACTGGTTTAACACATTTTCACCCATAAACACGGTCCCAGAGACACAGCCCCGGTCCCGAGTCAGGCGCGCGCACGAGCGCGCCTAGACACACAGGCGCGCACTGCGCACTCATGCGCTGTCATGCGCTGACCCACCACCAGATGGCGTTTCTTTAGGAAAAAAAAAGGAAAAAGTTTTTATTGGATTAAAAAAAATAAAAGAATGCTATTTGATATAAAAACTTTTCGAAAATAAGCAATTAGTTCTTATTTTTGGGGGAAGAAAAGCAATGAAATAGCATATTTTGGATGAATATCATATTTTTATGAAAATCATAATTTTTATGAAAATCATAATTTTTATGAATATCATAATTTAATTATTATCATAATTTAATTATTATCATAATTTAATTACTTCCTGAGCTCATGAATAATTCATAGAACCTAACACTCAAAAAGCTCATGAATATTTGACAGAAGGGGTCTAATATCCCTCCTGGAGTTTGATTCTCTGGACTTTACCTGTGAAGCAGCAGCAGAGGAGAGTCCAGATGAGGACGCAGATCAAAGTCATGTTTTTGATGAGGAGGATTTCTGTGGCTTGTGTTGTGATGAAGGACAGCTGTCAGTCATCCAGTGTTCAACTCTCAGGACTATAAACTCTCCCAGAGCACTGGAGCATGGTGCTGCTGATGCAAAGTGGCTCTCTATGGAAATGATCAGACAGTACTTCCACTCTGAACATCTCTAGGTTCCTCACCAATGTTCCCTCTAAGCTGCGCAGGTGCGCAATTGCGCACTGCTGGCACGGTCTCTGCGCACAGAAAATCTGTGTTGCACACAAAAAAAATTAACCTGAATTGAAATTAAAATTAATACTTTAACAATTCTGTTTTGCAGTGTTAGTCAGTAAGTGACTGGCTGCTCCCATATTGTATTAGAACGTTGCCACCTTATCCCAAAGTCCAGCCAATAATGCGATTTACATTCGTATATACGCAGCTAATCAACGTGGTTGACAGGCTATGACAGCGTCCTTATGTGCCGACACCGTTTTTTTAGCTGGCAAAGCAGCGTGGCTGATGTGGAGTGAAGCCACATTAATAACAACGTGTACAACCATTGGAGATGTGAGCAGGACAGACGGAACAACTGACGGAAAATGTGTGGACTTTATACCAGTTTTTAAATTGTGTTGATAGGCCACGTAAAACCAGAGTTGTGATTAAAAAAAATATGCAATGTTTGGTTTTCTTCCTGAATACTATCGTTGTTTATATTTACTGCGGGAATAAACGGTAAAAACGGCATTTTATAAGAAAAAAGGCTCGAAAGCACTCTCTGCCTGTGAGCAAAAAGAAACTCCACCCCCCTCTCCCTTTCCTATTCGTCCAAAAAAGTACCATGTCGACCAATCAAAAAATGATATGGCAACGTGGCATCTAGTTGTTAAGAAACGGCGGGAAGTTTTAGGAGTGACGGCGGTGCTTTGATATGTGAGAGATTTGCGACGTTTAGCGCAAATCTTGTGTAGTTAGTGTGTAGTGTAGTCAATAGTTTTGTTGTGTGTGTCAGAACAATGAGGCGACTGCTGAATGTTAGAGGTGTTACAGGAGTGATACATCTGCTGTTGTCAGGCCTGCAGGTATCAGGCTGTTGTTCTCCTTTATCTCATAGGGGACAGAAATTATTTTTTGGAGTGGCACAAATAATTTGTGTGGCATCAGATTTGATGCAGAACAGCTGATTGTTCTGTAAATAGTTTGAAATGTTTATTTAAAAATGCCTTGGCTGCATTTAAAAAAAATAGCTGCAAAAATCTTTGTTGTTTGCCAAACTGAGTTACTTTTTTGAAGAAGTAACTATATAATTAATTGCCCAGCATTGGTCATTATATACTGTATTTTGCAGACAGAGAGTTACAGGACTCTCTCCCAGACCACAGACTCATAATACAAGTCAGAGCTTTTTTTAAAAAGAAAGAAAGTTGTGTTTTCAAAATTGGAGTTCAAGTTATTTTTACTTCCAATAGTGTTAACATACTACACAGGTCATGAACAAGATTTTTTAAATTTTCATTGTAAGTGGGCTAAAGCAGTTAATTAATAGTAGTCTAACATAAATGTAAATGCTGTAATTTGATTATTTTAATAAACCATGCAACTTCGATGGATTAGATGCTGGCGCGACCACAGTGCACACGTCTGATGTCGCTCACAGTGGTCCAAGGGACCACTCAGGGAGTTTGTGTGTTCGCTCAGACACGTGAAAAATTAGAGGGAACATTGTTCCTCACGTTTGTTTGTACAGCAGGATGCTCTTCCTTAATGCAGCGATATTATGAATGACAGCTGTCTTCAACATAACACACTGTTTTCCCCTCAGTGATTCCTGATTAATTAAATAACTCATGGCATCTTGAGGAAGAACATAAGTTTGATTTCCACCAGTGAAAAAGGTGAAACGCTATAAGCAGAGAAAACATTTTAGACATATTTCTAACAAAGATGATTTTAATTGCGTGTCTTTTAGAACTGAATAAGCTCCTCAGGTGAGAGGTGAAACATTTTCAAGAAACTTAAAGAAGTCTAGTTTCTTTCTTACTGTCATGGTCTGACAGCCCTCGCCGGGCTGCTGCTCGTGTGTTATTGTGTGCATGTGTGTATCGCTCCCTCCCTCTCTCTCGTAGCAGGATTGTTTACCTCCAAGCAGTGACGAGCGTTCGCGAGAGTGTTCCCACGCTGAGGCCGGCCGCACCTGTTGCTGATCGGAGCTGACCAGCTGTAGCCAATTATCCACCATCTTCGCGGCTGCCTTCTTAACGGGGCGATCGAGCTTCAGTCAGTGCTGGATCATTGTGTGAAGCACGGTAGAGCAGCGCGAACGTATTTTGTGGCAGTTTACACACACACACACACACACACACACACGCACACATCTATATATATATATATAGAGAGAGAGAGAGAGAGAGATTGAACTGTTGCACCTTTGCCGAACTGTAAATAAATCCACTGTCTTCTTCAAAGGAGTCCTGTATACGAGTCCTGTTTTTCCACACCAACCCTGACACTTTCCAAGCTCCTTACACTACCATGATCTGGATGACTGAGTAGCTGCACAGACTGCTTGTTTCAGAGTTTCTCCATCATAGCAGAACATCATTGTGGTGAACCTGGCTGCATGCTGAAGCATTGTTGCATTCTTTTTGTTTTGTTTATTTTTGCCTGTCCTGTACTGCACTGTAGCAATCAGAATTATTGGCCAATAAAAATGCCCAACAGATTTCTTTAACAAGTGGACCATAAGTGGTTTTTCTGTACTGGTCCACTTGATAGTCATAGTTTATTCGACCTTTGTGATTTATTTATTTATTTTACTTTTAAGTTATTGCAATCATAGGTGACAGTCTGAGGGGCAGGAAAGAGAAAGAAGAAGAAAAGAGAAATTGTGGAGAGAGTTAACAGAAGGAGAGGGAAACAAAAAAAACATGAAAAGAGGGATAGAGAGAGAAAAGACACTGAAAATCTGTTTGATCACCTGCTGAAAAAAAACAAGCAAAAGGAAAACAACACAGTTGGGAAACCACACTAACCAACATAAGCATAAGTAACAGTAAATAATAAATATTGAATGTTACTGAGCAGCATACAGTACTAATAATGCATGACATGTTTAGAGGCGGCAGCCAACCAAGATGGTGAAGGAGGGACAAAGAGTTCTGGCAACAATCCTGTTGTCAGTTGTCATGGAAGACTTTTTGTTGTTCCAGTCAGCTTCAACTACTGGAAGAATGTTTGGGTTTAGTGCAAACAACTGCATCCAATTTTTACAGTTGGTCTAATGTCCGTCACTGGTCACCAGGTCTCTCAATTCCCGTTGTTCTTCTCCAAGATCTTATCCATATTGCGTTCAAAACACAGTCTGAGTACTCACAGCCCTGCCAGTCATCTATCATGTTCTTCGATAAGCCGGGTCCGAGCCAGCTCCAATCAGCCAGAACTCTGTTATCGTGGTTCCGAATTGGTAGATGTCGTTCAATCTTCTCCATCGAGAGTGTCGCCAGACACACGACGCAACCGACACACGACACAGACACAAACATGCATTCCCATCCTCATGCACACATACAAATACTCACAGACTCATTCATCATGGAGACAAACAGAACTGAACACTGTACACACACTCATACTCCCCGTGCTTGACACATCAGTAGATGGATTTTTTTTTTTACATTTACTAAGTGAAGATATTTTAAAACACACCAGAAGATGTTTATTGAATTCATATTTGTGAAACTCCATCTGCTGAAGAAAATCACAAGTTTTGACTGAAGTCTTCACACCTCCACAATGTTTTGTCAGCTTCTGTTTACAATGTCAAACTGAAACAGTTATTCTTATTGCATTTGTTCAATGCTTTCCTTTACTGTTGTGAGGAGTAGGAGGATATTTTGCTGCTATTATTTGCTGCTATTTTTATAATCATCATTACCATTCTATTAATAACACTATTGATACTGCATTCAGATGTTCAAACATACTGGTATCATATTAGCCTTTATTACAGGTTCAGTAAGAACCACTTTAAACTGTTGAGTTGAATCTATAATCTTAAATGTTTATAGGCAGATTACATTGCATTATTTGAAAGGCTCACCTCTGAATATAATCTGGGCCTAAAGGTCTTGACAGGAAACTGCAGGTTTGCAGAGTATGCTTTGCAGGAAATGAAACTGAAAGCAGAGTCTCAGGAGACTCTCACTAGTTTATTCTCTATTATCTTTTATGCATTTATATTTTTGATTAAGCTTTTAGTAGAGGTTCTTGATTAAAACATTTATTCAGTAGAGTACACATACATAGTTTTGGTTCGGTTATTACATACATGAGAGCGGCTTCTGTCTCTCTGTCTGGTGAGAGTTCAGGAGCTAGTCGGCGAGGTGAAATGGGGTTCAACTGTGGTTAGCACCCTATATGGTTAGCACAGACACCCACATACAGCAGTGAGTTCATTTTTGTAGGTGAAAGTTTAAGCATGTTTTGCTAGGGTTGCAGTTTTATGTTGGTGTACGTGACTGTTTGATGAAGAAGCAGGTGCAGGATGTTCCAGAGATAAGCGACACCGAAGGCGAGCTGTGGGGAAGCACCTGGCTTCGAGGCGAAGACAATGTTCTTTTTAAACTGTGTTAAAAGTTATTGTGGTTTTGAGTTGACGTATGCATGTATTGTGTTTATCTGACGCAAGAGGGGGCGTTCTAATACTCCGATGCATAAAAACTGTGTTCTGACGTTTTGGAGATCAGATCTGGATGCTGTCTGGGTACAGGTCTCCATACGCTGCGTGTGCTTCATTAAAATTCGTTGACTCCAACTGACTGGGTCAGTGTGTTATTCCGATCTCCACCACCTCTCTCGTCCTCAAAAATGGACCTTAACACTGTTCAGACAGTGTGTGATTTTTTATGATTGGGTAGTTTATAATAATAATAATATTCCTATAATAATATAATAATTATATTAATGTCTACAAAAGGTTTAATATAGAGCCCAATGTGTGCCATCTTTTTATTACCATAGCACTGAGTTTTCTTCAGACATGAGGATGAGATCAGCTTTTCTGGAAATTTGATCTAAATCTTTATCTCTTTCCAACTAGAAATGGAGAAATGGACAGTTATACACTGAAATACATGGAGTTATAAAAAGGATAAGTTTGAGTTCTTTATATTTCTTATAGATTCCTGCTTTTTAATATTGTATTTGTGATTAGGAGGGATTGTTTTACACTTGATGACAGAAATACCTGATGGCACTGTAAGATCTATTAAAGGCTTTTTAATAATGTACATTGTGTATGTACGTTTTAATAATTTATACACTACAGACAGTATATAGCATGTGTTGTGGTTGACTGGGTGAGTGCGTTGTTGAACTGTCTAGTTTTCTAGTTGTCTGTGTAGTTTGTTTTTCATTTCTATTTTTTTGTTAGTTTGTTTTTTTCTTTCTATTATTTTTTGTGTGGCTTGTCTGGATTTTTTAAAAAAAAATATTATATTTTATTTATTTATTAATTTGTTCATTTATTTATTTATTCTTTACAGTCATTTGTTTCCAGGAAATATGATAAATAATGAAACTGGAGTTCTGCAGTGTGGGAATCGTGAATTTGTTGTTGTTTTTTTGTCTCGTGTTTCTGGCTCTACACCTTCCCCACAGGATGAGGAGGATGTGCGTAGATTCCTTTTTGTTCTCTGTTGTCTTTCTGCTTTTATATCACAGCTGATGAGATCAGCTTTGCTGGAAACTGTATCTCAATCTTTATTTCTTTCTATCTCTATAATATTTAAACCTCTTATTGCTGTACACTGATTACAGTTCAATTACCCACCACAGTGACTATTTTCTTTTAGACTGAGATAAAACTAATACTAAATAAAACTGAATATAAGCTGGGAATTTAAAAATATGTGCAGCTGTTATTTGTGTGAGACTTTCATTTGAACTGTTGAACAATGACTCAGATGTGGAGATGTTGATTCTCTCTGTGCTGATATGTATGAGATGGTTCTTAAAGGGATGGAGAGCAGGAGCAGTGCTGAAGGACTGCCTCTACAGCTGGAGCAGCTTCCCGAGGCTTCGTGCAGATCAGCTGTTTTAATACAGAAATAACAAACAAACAAACAAAAAACAATTTAACACTAGAATTACTGAGCCTTTTTTCCCTGGTGCAAGTCCCTACTACTAGATTTACTGGCCTGCGCAGATTTGCGTAAATTCCCCCCGACCTTAACACCTCTTGGCACCCCGCTGAGATTTTCACAGGTCGTCAGCTCCATTGTTCTCCTGCTTTTGTTGTGCAAACACACCTCCCCCAACCCCTAACCATGAGAGATTCAAGTTTTCCTTCCTGCAAGGCTACTTTCCTTCCTTACCTGCCTGCATGCCTGTCCATAAACATATATACACAGAGTTGTACATATATTTATATATTTATATAGCCACACCTTATATAATATGCATAAAGTCTAGTTATACACACAGACACATCTATATCATATATACACACACACATATATATATATATATATACACATACACATATATGTGTGTGTGTGTATATATGATATAGATGTGTCTGTGTGTATAACTATGTATGTATGTATGTATGTATGTATATATATATATATATATATATATATATATATATATATATATATATATATATATATATATATATATATATATATAAATAAAATGTTTGTATAGTGCACTTTCTATACTGTGCTCTGTCCACTTTTTGCAATGACAATGCAGATTTTCCACTTGTGGGACAAATAAATGCAGATTTGCTGTGTGTGTGTGTGTGTGTGTGTGTGTGTGTGTGTGTGTGTGTGTGTGTGTGTGTGTGTGTGTGCTAACATTGGCATTTGTTTACTCAGATCCAAGGCAGGCCAAACCTCTGTGTTACAACCTACATACAAAAGACAGACATTCACAATATATGGGTACACAAGTCTGTTTTATTTCAAAGTGTTTCAAACTTTACAGGGTTTACAGACCCAGTGTCCATCATCCCTGCATTTGGCACAGGTGAATTTCTTACATGTTGCACAGGTAAATCTGCTGCGATTCCTGTTGCAGCTCTCTTGCACCTGGCACTGTGTTGTCTTTACAGTCCCTGGCACAGCACCTGCCTCTGTGCTAAGATTTCTTTGTGCTGCATGAATCGGCAACGAAGTTGCTGAGCTAGAAGACGCAGAAACAATCTTCTTTTGCCTGTCCACCCTGTACATGCCTTGTACAAAATGTAGGCATTCACTGCCGCCAGGTCCAGCATATTGTAGAAAACCGCTACTGGCCACCTGCGTGTTGCTGATCTTACAGAATACATCCGTGCCATTTGGTCCAACACGTCTACACCACACTGTAAAAGCAGAGCGAGAGAGTCATGAGTATATGTTTTTTCTATAGGCCTGTATAGCACACATCAGAAAACATTGTAGCACTGGTGTAAATTGTACACACATTCACATACCTTCATGTGGTTGTAGTCTGTGATCGTGTTGGGTTTCCTCTTTCTGCCGTCACCGATCGTCACGTCTTGGTGCATGGAACTTAGAACACACACAGTCTTGGTTTTTTAGGTGCATAAATTGTCAAGGAGACACTGCCACTTCTAAGCACTGAAGTGGAGAATACCTCTCGCTTTGCAGTATCTTTTGCAAGTTGAGGAAGTTCACGCCGGACTTTATTCACCATGCCCAGTAATGTTGTTTTGCGCTGCAGTAGTCTGTGCGACAGTGACAGTGAAGTAAAGAAATTGTCCGTTGTGACATTTCTTCCATCATCCAAAAACGGCTCCATCAGTTTCATGACCACGTTCTCTGCCAGCCTCTCTCCCTTCTGACGACTGGGGTCCTTTCCCAAGTAAGGAGATGCACTGCAGACATATTTGGTGTCCAAATCCGTGGCCATCCAGAACTTGATCCCAAATTTGTCTGGCTTGGTTGCAATATACTGGGTGAATGGACAACGAACCTTGGTAGGGAACAGCTGTTCATCTATGGTCATGTGTTCCCCTGGAGTGAAACTCTTAGCACAGTTCTCGTTGAAGCGTGTCCAGATGTCGGAGATCGCTGCAAATTTGTCTGTTTTCACCCGTTCTGCCCGCGTGTCCCTGTCATCAAATCGAAGGTGTTGCATAATTGAAATGAATCTATCTCGGGCATTGTCTCTTTGATTAGTGGCACCAGAAAACTTTCTGACCAGCAATCCACAATGGCACCAACAGGACACATGATTGCTCTTACAAACAGGATTGAAATGAATGCCATAAGTTCATGAACTTAAAGCATAAAGTCTAGTTATACACACAGACACATCTATATCATATATATACATATATATATATATATATATATATATATATATACACACACACACACACACACGTAGATAGATAGATATGTGTGTGTGTGTGTGTGTGTGTGTGTATACATACACCAATATTTTTGAATGAACACGTGTCCATATTTATGTTTCCAGATTGTTTGTATAGTGCACTTTCTATACTGTGCTCTGTCCACTTTTTGCAATGACAATGCAGATTTTCCACTTGTGGGACAAATAAATGCAGATTTGCTGTGTGTGTGTGTGTGTGTGTGTGTGTGTGTGTGTGTGTGTGTGTGTGTGTGTTTGTGCAACATTGGCATTTGTTTACTTAGATCCAAGGCAGGCCAAACCTCTGTGTTACAACCTACATACAAAAGACAGACATTCACAATATATGGGTACACAAGTCTGTTTTATTTCAAAGTCTTTCAAACTTTGAACGAACCTTGGTAGGGAACAGCTGTTCCCTACCAAGCATTTCTTGCAGCTGGCAACAACGGTCGTGCATTCAGTATAGTTGTGACTTCCGCAAAAAATGTGGTCAAAATCTCATAAGTTGAAGCATTTCTATCAGGCATTTCTGAAAGTTGTAACACAGAGGTTTGGCCTGCCTTGGATCTGAGCAACTCTGAGTGAGCAAATGCAAATGTGCCAGGCCTCAAGGACAATGGGTGGTTTGCACAACAAAAGCTGTAGGAGAAACAAGCTGACGACCTGTGAAAATCTCAGCAGGGGTGCTTAACACCTCGGGACTTGCACCAGAAAATAAAAAGCCAGTAATTCTAGGGGTATTGGGTTTAGGGAAGTTACGCAAATTTGCGCAGGATAGTAAATCTAGTGTTAAAGCCATTGAAAAAGGTTAAGAATAGAGATGATATATATATATATATATATATATATATATATATATATATATATATATATATATATATATATATATAATCCAGCACATAACAGCAGGGTGCAAGATGCTAGCAGGCAAGGCATACATGGAACGCCATAACCAAGTGGGCGGCATAGTGTACAGGAACATCTGTGCCGAGTATAACCTGGAAGTCCCAAGGTCAAAATGGGAGATGCCCCAAGGGTGATGGAGAATGACCGAGCTAAGATCCTGTGGGACTTCCAGATGCAGACGGACAAAATGGTGGTGGCTAACCAACCGGACATAGTGGTGGTAGACAAACAGAAGAAGACGGCTGTAGTGATCGATGTAGCGGTTCCCAATGACAGCAACATCAGGAAGAAGGAACACGAGAAGCTGGAGAAATACCAAGGGCTCAGAGAAGAGCTCGAGAGGATGTGGAGGGTGAAGGTAACGGTGGTCCCCGTGGTAATCGGAGCACTAGGTGCGGTGACTCCCAAGCTAGGCGAGTGGCTCCAGCAGATCCCGGGAACAACATCGGAGATCTCTGTCCAGAAGAGCGCAGTCCTGGGAACAGCTAAGATACTGCGCAGGACCCTCAAGCTCCCAGGCCTCTGGTAGAGGACCCGAGCTTGAAGGATAAACCGCCCGCAGGGGCGTGCTGGGTGTTTTTTGTTGTTATATATATATATATATATATATATATATATATATATATATATATATTTTTTTTTATTTCTTATTTGTTTTTCACGGGCAGGAGAAACCACTTCCTGGAGAACAGAAACAACATCCAAGGCCTCCCTGAGTTTGAAGCTCAGGTGTAACCAGAGGTGGCAAAAGTACAGATATTCTGTACTTAAGTGAAAGTACGGATACTACTGTTTAAAAAATACTTCAGTAAAAGTTGAAGTACTCATTCAACTTCTTTACTCAAGTAAAAGTAAAAAAGTACAATCTCTGAAATGTACTCAAAGAAAGAAAATAAAATAAGCTCGTTGGAGAACATTTTTATTTTTGTGGAGAGCTAAATGAACCTTGTGCTATATTAACACAATAAAATAAAATCAGTAGATGGGAATGCAAACTTTAATTTTTTAATTATAATTATACTTGAATATTTGCTTAAATCAGAAGAAAAAGAATGGAAAAACAGCTCTATTTTCTGTTCCCTATATTGTAGATGGTGATTTTGCATCTAAACAATCTGTACAGTCAGGGGTTAAAGTGGATTCAGCAGGTGGGGAAACCCTACAAATGTCACGATCGGGGGAAACGCGCGAATTAAACACAGCAATTTGGCGTGCCAGTGTGGCGTGCTGGCTAGACCCAAACGCGGCGAAGGCTAGCGATGGGTTGGAACAGGCACGCAGTTACTCTAGTAACGATCGGTGCACAAAGCACGGCTTCGGAACCGACGTTACAGACGGAGAGCGAACTGAGCTGGGATGAGCAGAAGAGTCAAGAGAGAAAACACTCACGGTTGCTGAAGCAGGCGGAGACTGAGGTCGGCAAGGATTCGGAGCTCCTGACATGAAGAGATCGATGTCTGAGCGGAGAACAGGTGGGTGGTGTCTCTCTTTTAAGCCCGACCCCGTGATCAGCTGATCACTGCCTGACAACAATTGGTTGTAATGACTCAGTGTGAGGAAAAGGGTCGTGTAACATGTAAGTTTTAAATGAGCAGTCCTTATCTTTAAAACGAACCTCTCTTTTTCCTCTCATGTCCTTCTTATCTTTCTCCATCTCTGAGTGAAGTTAGCTCTTTCTTTTCTCTCCCTGTGAAATACAGCAGCTGGAACTTTAACTACCAACACACTGTGAGACAAACTGCATACAACAGTTTGTGTGTTTGCTGATGTTTGTTAAGCTGATAGAAACAATGGATTTGAAATGACCTGACACATTAAAAACTCCCTTTATGCTTGCTTGTCTACAGTAGGGATAGCTAGATGTTGAAGTACCACAACCACAGCTAAAAAAGTAAATTAAAAAAACACTGTGCTACTTTTAATCCGTGACTTTGGCACAAGTCATTTCTTTTTCTGTGACATCCCCTTGTGACTAATACATGAACAGGATCGCCTTTCACTGCCTGATCAGTGACTGTGTCACTGATTAGGCTTAATTGGTTTGATGTGTGAAGGCTTGCAGTGACGAAATAATAACTCTGTTCATCTGGACGTAGTGTTTTGTGGGAGAAACGTTTCGTCACTGTTTGCTTTTGCGTGTTTGCTTTTGGAACTGTGTCTTCATTCCACCTGTTTCACATACAAGGGTCAGTTCTACAGGCAGAAACATGGGTGTGCCATGGGCTCCCCAGTTTCACCCATCATGGCCAGTTTTTACATGGAAGAAGTGGAAAAGAGGGCTTTACTATCCTACCCTGGAGCACCACCAAGCCATTGGTTCAGATATGTGGATGACACCTTGGTGAAAATGAAATCTCAGGACGTACTACACTTCACGGATCACATTAACTCGGTGGACCGACACATCAAATTCACCAGGGAGGATATGAAAAGTGGCAGGTTAGCCTTCTTAGACTGTGAGATTTCCATCAGTAATGGGGGACATCTAAAAGCTGACGTGTACCGTAAACCTACACATACAGATCAGTATCTAAGGTTTGACTCTCATCATCCACTGGAGCACAAACTGGGTGTCATTGGGACGCTACAACACAGAGCGAACACCATCCCCACTGACACAGCGGCCAGGGAGGTAGAAGAACAGCACATCAAGAAGGTTTCTGTGGCTTTTAAACCCCAAAACGCCGCGCCAAAAATTGGTACACCCCAAGGATCGGGTCCCCCGACACAAACAGAGTAACATAGTGTACGCTGTTAAGTGCCAGGAGGATTGCCAGGATTTATACATCGGGGAAACCAAACAACCTCTGGCAAAGCGGATGGCACAACACAGAAGAGCCACCTCGTCAGGCCAGGACTCTGCAGTCTATTTACACCTACAGGCCAGTGGACACTCTTTCAATGATGAGGATGTACACATCCTGGACAGGGAGGAATGCTGGTTTGAGCGCGGAGTCAAGGAGGCCATTTATGTGAAGAGGGAAAGACCATCTCTGAATCGAGGAGGGGGCCTAAGGGTACATCTTTCGCCATCTTACAATGCTGTGATTGCAGCCATTCCCCAACTCTCTGTGAATGGTACTCATGGCCATTGATCAGTGGTCTTTGATCAGTAGGTTTTGGTCAGTGGTTGTTGATCAATGGTCATGAGAATTTGTGTGGCCGGATGGGTTGTGTGCGTCTATCTCTCTGGTTCTTTGCTTGCTCGCTTCACCTTCTCTCCCTCTCTTTCTGCTGCACTCGCTCCTTGTGTCATGTGATTGGGCTAATTAGGAACCCACCTGCGTAATGATTACACGGTGGTGTCTGTCTGTATAAAGGGAAGCTGTTTTTTTTTTGTTGGTTCATTCCTCCCGAGCTTCTGGCGCAACACAGCAGTAAATGCTGGCCTATTTAATTTACCGAGACGATCGGATTGTGTGACTGCTACAGGTAGGCTTCCTTTTGACCTCTGATTTCTCTCAGAAGTAGGGAACTAGTAGTAATATTTCGGCGGCCCACTACAGCACGGCTGTTTCTCTTTTCTTTACTCCAGCTGTGGTGGAGAGACGCGTTTGAGTTGCGTCCACCGTACAGTATAGCGCCTCCAGTCTTGGGGTAAGCCACTTATATTATAGCTACTAGTATTTGTAAATCAGAAGATTAAGGTTATCTTTGCCCTTTTGTTTGTAGGTAGGGTTTGATTGCTGCCGCACCCTCTCAGGGACCAACCGCCTGCCTAGCACAGTGTGGTTCCTGCTGCTTTGCCTCGCCTGTCACGCTGTCCCGCGTTCCTCTGGATGTGAACAACCTCGTGTCAGTGTGTACCAAAGAGTTGTCACAGGAGGTGGTAAGAGCGGCTTGGGAGGGAGCAAGAGTAGCCCAGCAGAAAGAAGTTGCGTGGGCGGCTGTCCTTTTGGCTTCCTGTCAGGACGTCATGCTGCAGCCAGGCGCGGCTCTCCAGGAAGTCAAACCTGATGACCTGATGCAGGCACAAAGGGATGACCCCACGATGAAGGAGGTCATCAGACTTAAAGAGTCTAATGTCAGACTCAGTGAGAGTATCAGGAGGTCGTTAGAAGGATCTGCTTGTAAACTCCTCCGCGAGTGGGACCGATTACACCTCAAAAATGGAATCTTGTACAGACGAACACCCGAACGGAAACAACTAGTCCTACCTCTCCTGTACCAGCCTATGGTATTGAAACATCTTCATGACCAGATGGGTCATGTCGGTACTGAGAGGGTCCTTCATCTCGCACGAGAGAGGTTCTATTGGCCTCACATGAAGAGGTGCATAGAGGACTACGTCACTAAGAAATGCTGTTGCATTAAACAAAAGAAACCCACAGTTCATGTGCATGCACCCATGGGCAACCTGAAGTCCAACTCACCGCTTGAACTTGTCTGTATAAACTACCTACATCTCGAGAAAAGCAAAGGCGGGTATGAATACATTTTGGTAGTGGTCGACCACTTTACACAGTTCGCTCAGGCCTACCCGACCAAGAACAAATCCGGGCGGACTGCAGCAGAGTGGATCTACAATGATTTTATACCTCGCTTCGGGTTCCCCAACAAACTCCATCACGATCAGGGGCGAGAGTTCGAAAATGAGCTCTTCCGAACTCTTGGGCAGCTCTCAGGGGTTGGTCATTCTCGGACATCCCCATACCACCCCCAGTGTAATCCCGTAGAACGATTCAACCGCACCTTGCTGCAGATGTTGCGTACCCTGACAGACAAAGAAAAGGAAACATGGAAAGATCATCTCCCGCAAGTTGTACACGCATATAACTGTACTCGTCATGAGTCCACGGGTTATTCCCCACATTTCTTGCTTTTTGGCTGTCACCCCCACCTTCCTGTGGATCTTTTGTTCGGCCTGGTTGAGGAAACTGAACCAGTGTCGCACAGGGGGTATGCTGAAAAGTGGCGTAAGAGAATGACAGAGGCCTATCAGGTTGCCATCAAAAATAGCCTCTGCTAGTGCAAAGGGGAAGTCTTACTATGATCAGAAGGTGAGGGGAGTGGTACTGAAACCAGGGGACAGAGTGTTGGTGAGGAACTTAGGCGAGCGTGGTGGACCCGGCGAATTACGCTCCTACTGGGAGAACAGGATATATGTGGTCAAGGAACAGGTTTCGGATAACCCAGTGTATGTCGTCCATCCAGAGGGTAATGACAAGGGAAGAACTCGGACCCTGCACCGAAACTTGCTCCTGTTGGTCAATGATTTGCCAGTAGAGTTCCCACCACAACCAACTAAACCAACCTTAAGATCGACACACAAACAGACCAATGATCGAGTGAGGGGTAAAGACAGGGAAGGACGGATAGAAAATGCTGAGACCTCTGATTCAGATGGTGACCCGGGCAGTGGCTATTGGCTGAGGGTACCACTGACCCAGGCTGAGTTCAGAACAACCGTCCCTTCCGAGAAACAGGCTGTCAGCCAGGACAGAATGGAACTGGGGAGGCAGACGCAGACTCGGTTTGAAGGAGGATCTGTTCTGAGCCCGAGGGATCTTGAAGAGCCAGGACAAAGGACACCTGTAACAGATGCCGAGGACATTGCTGAGAACCTGTCCGAGATGGCTGGGGCCCACGGGGAAGATCGGCTAGGAAAGGAGGGTCCCATGGCACCTGAGACTGGGGATGAAGTTGAGACTCACCAGTATGACCACGAGGGGAGTGACAGTTCGGTAGCCCTTAACTTGCCTCAGTCAGAAGTAGACTCACCTCAACATGAGTGTTGTGATGAGCAGGCAGCAGACTCTCTGTCGAACTCACCTGCCCAACTGAGGCGATCCACCCGACAGAGGTGTCCAGGCCAAATGCTAACCTATTCATCTCTAGGTCATCCAACATACCAGTCGTGGCCCACTGTAAAAATGGTAGATACTTACCTCGTGCCTTCGGCTGCCTTGTGGCCCCCACAACCATGCTCACCTTCATTCCAAGGCCCACCGGTCGTCCAGTTCCCATATCTCTCTCTTTTCTACCCCATATGTAGCTATTAGGAAGAAGCTATAAGCTATGGTGGTTACCTAATCCCAGAGAACCAAATATTCCTAAGTGCTTGAAGTTTTAATTTAAGGGTTTTGATTATTCACTGTGTGAGATTTGATAAGAATACAGAGACTGTAAGTGCAAATTTGTTTCAAGTGTCAGGAGCCACTTTTGTTGAAGGGGAGCGTGTGGCACCCCTGTGAGGGAATGACCACATTAATATTATTTTGTGTAAAACACTCATGTAATGGGACATTTTTCATTACTATATGTATTTATTTTCAGTTTCTTTAAAAGGATAGAAAATCCACGTAACAGGGATTCATTTTATGTTAGAAAGTAGTGAGGGCGGAACTTTGGTGGTTGCTCCGGGGTTTCGGGGTGCAGTAAGTGGAGCCCACCTTCCACTGCTTCCTCAGACACGTTCTGGAGGAAAGCAGAGACGCATCGTGTCTTCCTTACTCCGCTCTTCACCTGCTTTTACAGGTCGGTAAATGGCGCTCGCACCGAAAATGTTGTTTATTGTTACCATGGTTACCCACGTTAATGTGAACGAGAGAGTTAAGGCGGTCCGCCCGAGTTATTTAGATGTAAACACGGGAGAAACCAGAGGAGTGTCCCACGCGGCCGCATCGCGAGCCCGCTCGTTAGGTGGAGCGCTCGTGGAGCAGAGTCAGTGCGCTCCTATGCTCTGTGCAAACGTGTTGTAATGCGCCAATCAAACCAGTTCTGTGAGATGTGAATGTTAATAGTTATGTTAAAGTGACTGAGTAGATTAGCTAGTGTAACACAAGCACTCTGAGCAGTTCTGTGTAGCTAACAGAGGCATTCACAGTTAATTAAATAAGCTGGGTTTCGTGATGCACTAAATAGTGATTTTGCCAGTAAATTACTGAAGGAAACAAATGTGATGTATTTACTGATGCTGTTATTGAATATAACTGTTTAGCCAGTAAGACACTGTAGAAGACAATGTGATGTGTTTATTGATATGGTAAAGGAATGTAACTGTTATGGAAAGAAGTGTGAATTTGAGAAACTGAACCAGTTAAAGAGAGTATATTTCACTGAGGTTGTGAAATAAGTAAATGTAATTGATGTGAATGAGGAACCAGTGAATAGTATAGTGACCATAGTATAGTAACCAGTGAATGAATAGTATATTGAAAGCTCATGTTTACTGTTTATATAGCATTTATTTGTGTGAAATAAATCAGACTCAGACACGTTCTGGAGGAAAGCAGAGACGCATCGTGTCTTCCTTACTCCGCTCTTCACCTGATTTTACAGGTAACATATTTGGCATCGTGGTCTTCATCCTTGGGACCCGTAACATACAGCACCGGGTGAATAGACTGTAGTGGGTTTTTTGTGTGGTTTTCTTTTGGTCCACCGCTGCTGGTAAGTCCCAGTTGTATGTTTATTTTTATTGTA
This sequence comes from Oreochromis aureus, assembly GCF_013358895.1. Classification (NCBI taxonomy): domain Eukaryota; kingdom Metazoa; phylum Chordata; class Actinopteri; order Cichliformes; family Cichlidae; genus Oreochromis; species Oreochromis aureus. The sequence continues at coordinate 35,972,261 of NC_052962.1, forward strand.
ATTTGGGACACAGTTTTAGATGACACTGCATTCAGTGCGCTGTCATTGTTGTTTTATTTTTATTTTATACTAATAAAATAAAACTGTATTAATATTTGAGCCATCCTCAGTATGCATCCCTGAACCTGTGCAAACATTGCTGTTTTACTTACATTTCATTTCTAAATAATTTTATAGTTCCTGGGGGCAAAATTCCCCCCAGGTGGCATTGTCATTTTATTATTTCTTTTATAACCTCGCTGACCACTTGGTCACATTTGCATAATTAAGATTAAGGAACTGACCTCCCAGCCCATTGTTCCTTCAGTGGGCTGGTTTCAGTCATTATGCAAATGTACTGTTTATAAGATTGGGGAAACCTGCAGTCAGCTGAGACTGAAGAAGTCACTTGGATGAGTGACGAAACGTTTCTCCCACAAAACGCTACGTCCAGATGAACAGATTCAACTTTTGGAGATTGACTTTCCTGGATGATTGAGCATGCATCAAGACGAAATAACTCCCCTCAAATGTTAAAGCAAAAGCAACAAGTCTTTTTTGAAAATGTAAGGAGTAGAAAGTAAAAGTAAGAAAAAAAAGTAAAGTATGTGGATCAAGCCCTAAGGATCTGCATAGCTGGCAAAAAATCTGACTTTTTTCTGGTCTGCCAGGGCTGCCCTTTTTTCACCGATTAAGGACAGAATTTCTACATGTAGCCAAGTGGCAGAAGGTTTCAACTTGGGTGATCTCAGAATCTCATCTCTGCTTTTCACACATGAGGTGGTTCTGTTGGCTTCATTGGGTGATGGCGTCCAGCTCACACTGTGACAGTTCGTAGCCGAGTGTGAAGAGGTGGGAATCAGCACCTCCAAATCTGAGGCCATGGTCCTCAGCAGGAAAAGGGTGGACCTTTTCTTTTTGCAATATGTCTGAGATTAAGTAAATAACACTGGGTGAACAAAGAGCTCTGAGCTTTCAAATTTAAATTCTGGTAAAAAAAAAAAAAAAAGTCATTATTTACTTAATTTAATATCTAATTTAAAACCAGGTTATTTTTTTTTATTATGTGCTGATACATAAAAAAAATACAACTACAAGACAGTATATTTATTTTTTTGTTGTTGTGATTGTCTGTGCATAAAGTGTGTTGGACAAACTGAATTATTTTGTCGAGTTTGTTTGTTTCAGAGACAGAGGCCGTGTCTCTCTACAGTCAGGTTTTTGTACGGCGGCTGTCACACACATTTGAAACATTTAATGACATTTATGATGCTCACATGTGCTGTATCACTTCACATCAGATCTTGACTGTAGTTATTTATAAAAACTGACAAATAACAGAGACAAATGAATTGCATTCACCACATTCTGATATCATCCTGATCCTTCTGGCCTCACTACAGCACAAGACACTTTAGCACCCTACCCACGAAATGTACACAAGCTGTAAATTTCCAGATTGTTTTATTTTATTTTATTTTTTTATTTTATTTTACTCATGTAATGTACATAACTCACCCAACTGATGCACATAATGTCCTCTTTGTATATACTAATTCACTGTATATGAAGTTCTGTCCCTCTTTTTTTTTTTTTTTTTGCACAGTCGAGGAGCGTATCAGGTCAAATTTCACTGCGTGTTATACCTGCATAACCATGCACGTGACCAATAAAGAATCTTGAATTGAATCTTGAACTGTATTTGACAAATGATGACACACTTCCTTGCTTTCTTCAGTCAAGGCCAGACTTTAGAAAACATAAAACTAAACAGGAGATTTAAACAGACTCTCACTAACTCACAGAGTCACCAGTGAGTGGCTCTGAAAGGCCTGGACAGCCACTGATCAACACTGGCCTCTTAACAGCTGTGAGCAGAGAGGCAGGACACATATGCAAAAACACAGAGTCATTGCTGAGAGCATCACAATATTTAGATTATTTACAATTATATATATTGATTAGATTAACCAATGAGCTCAAGGGTTAAGATGAAAGATAAAGTGGACTAATTCATCTAATTGTATTTTTATGTGATTGACCTTTGACATTATTTAAAATAAATGCACAAATTCAAACCAGAAGTCAGTGTTTGTGCAAGTTTTTATCTTTAGTACTGAAACCTTCTGTTGCCATGGTTCAGCAGTGATGCCTGTCTGTTGCCATAGTTACTAAGGTCAGAGTAGAAATGAAAGATCAGCAGAGTTGAAACTTCTTCTACTGAAATCCACAGCTGGCAGTCCTTCTCTGAGCAGTGGTTCGAGCTGCAGCAGGTGAAGGTCATGCTCGTGTCTGACCAACAAGGTCTTCTCCTCAGACTGGAGTCTGTCCTGGAAGATCATCGTAGCATCAGTGCTAACTTCTAAAGTTGGAGTGCAGCTGTTGGTAAGTCAGTCTCACACTGATTCCCACTGAAATGATCAGAAACTCCAGACTGTTGGTTTGATACATGAAGAGATTAATATATTAATAATAAAAAAAAAACAACTTCCAGTTTAACTCTGTGTGGTCTAAATCATCACTGAAGACTAAAGTGAAGTCTAACTCTTCATCTCAACCCGAACACGTTTTCAGAATCTGTGATTTTTTGCAATCAGTGAACAAAAAGAATGAACAGCTATGATAAACATTATAATATAATCCTGAGACCACCAAACATCAACTCACATCTATAAATCATTTCCATAAAAGTTATGAACAGAATTGGTGAAAAGGTTCAGCCTATCAGGAATGAGTCTGCAGTAATGTGAGGAAAACTCTGAACAGCCCATCAACAGGCCTGATAGCTCATACTTCCAGCTTCTTCCCCACAGGACACTCCAGGGGACACAGTCAAATATCTGCAAGTCCACTGAACTGAACTGCTGGGCAAACTCTCCATTCACCCTCGAGTGTCTTCAAAAGTGTAAAGAGCTGATCCTGTGATCCACAAACAGGACAAAGCACCTATTCTTCCTCATGGATCCAAACTGTGACTAACAGGCAGTCTCTTGTTGTGAGAACCCTGCTGTAGATGTTTCTAGAGAGACTGAAGAGGGTGACCACCTTAAAAGATCCTTTGTCTGTATTTTTTTTTCATTTATATTTTATTAAAGGAGAAATATGACTGATTCTAAGAAATTCTAATAATGAAGTCAAACTTACTAATGAACAGATGTTAGTAGTTTGATTTAAATGCAGTGTGTGTGTGTGTGTGTGTGTGTGTCCTCAGTGAACTGTATCAGTCTCTGCAGTATCTTCCAGCTGCAGCAGTCAGTTCAGTTTCTGTTCAGTCTGACTGAGGGAGGTTTTTGTACGACTGTTTTTCACTGTGTGAACACATACTGACTGTTGATGACATGATAACTCTGACAGTAATAAACTGCTGCATCTTCAGCCTGGACTCCACTGATGGTCAGAGTGAAGTCAGAGTTTGATCCACTGCCTGTAAAACGAGCTGGAATCCCTGATTCTTGAGTGCTAGCAGCATAAATGAGCAGTTTAGGAACTCCTCCATCTTTCTGTTGGTACCAGGCTAAAGCGTAGGAGCCATGAACATCCTCACTGACTTTACACTCGATCCTCACAGTTCTTCCCACAGCAGAGCTCACTGCTCCAGGCTGAGTCACTGTGATCTGTCCTCTGGACTCTGAGGATACAGAGACAAAAACATAAAGCAGCTTCATGGTTTTGTGGGCTTCATTTCAGAGGGACAGATGTTGATAGAGGAGAGGAGTTTGATTCTCTGGACTTTACCTGTGAAGCAGCAGCAGAGGAGAGTCCAGATGAGGACGCAGATCAAAGTCATGTTTTTGATGAGGAGGATTTCTGTGGCTTCTGTTGTGATGAAGGACAGCTGTCAGTCATCCAGTGTTCAACTCTCAGGACTATAAACTCTCCCAGAGCACTGGAGCATGGTGCTGCTGATGCAAAGTGGCTCTCTATGGAAATGACCTGACTGACTCACACATTGAATGACTTTGTGTGTTCGTTTGTTTTATGATTTTGTTTGTCTTTGTATTTCATGTTTATGATTGTGTGCATGAGAAACACAAATCAGCAGTTAATGTCAAATTGCTGATCACTGAGCTTTCTGATGCTGATCAGTGTCTTCATCTGTATGCTAGTTTATATTGTATTAGTTGGAGGTAATTATGGTGAACAAAGCTGAGGTCCAATGTTAATGTCCAAGGATTTTCTCATTTTCTTTAACAACTCTCGATCTTGATATTTTTGGTCAAATAAAAGTCTGAAGAACATAATAGCATATAGAGTTGTCTCTCTTACTATTGTTTTCTTTTATTATTTTCATATGGTAAACCTTCGTTCTATAAATAGATTCTGATTCCATCGGTCAGCTCTCTGACAGCACTTCCATTCTGCACTAGTGATGGTAAATTTGATTCTTTTTACTGAATCGAGTTTTAATGAGTCACTCACCAAAGTGAATCGGGTTTTTTGAGTCATTTGATTCACTGAGTCAGTTGACCAGAGAGTGCAAAAATGTACATTTTCACTCAAACTTAATTTCTTTTTCTTTTCATGTATATCCTACTGCTAAGATGAGTGATTCTAAAAGAAAACAACTATTTTATAGAGCAAAAAAGAGCAAAAAATTTCTAAAAGGAACATTTATTTTGTTTATTTTTATTTTATTAGTATTTTCCTTAAATGTGTCAAATATATATATATTTTCTCATCTAAATGTCCACTGAGCTGTGAGCCAGGGGCGGTAATGCGCCTTAACATTGGTTGCCAACCAAGAAGAAGAAGAAGCTGTGAGCCAGGAGGGAGGGGTGAGTGAGTAAGTGAGTGATCTGCTCGCTCTATGATTCAGCACAGGAGGGAGGGGTTAGTGAGTCCTGAGTGATTCGCCACGTTTACGATTCAGCACAGGAGGGAGGGGGTTAGTGAGTCATGAGTGATTCGCCACGTTTACGATTCAGCACAGGAGGGAGGGGGTTAGTGAGTCAGTGAGTGATTCGCTGGCTCTATGATTCAGCACAGGAGGGAGGGGTGAGTGAGTCCTGAGTGATTCGCCACGCCACGATTCAGCACAGGAGGGAGGGGGTTAGTGAGTCCTGAGTGATTCACTTACGCCACGATTCAGCACAGGAGGGAGGGGTTAGTGAGTCCTGAGTGATTCGCCACGTTTACGATTCAGCACAGGAGGGAGGGGTTAGTGAGTCAGTGAGTGATTCGCTGGCTCTATGATTCAGCACAGGAGGGAGGGGTGAGTGAGTCCTGAGTGATTCGCTTACGCCACGATTCAGCACAGGAGGGAGGGGGTTAGTGAGTCAGTGAGTGATTCGCTGGCTCTATGATTCAGCACAGGAGGGAGGGGTGAGTGAGTCAGTGAGTGATTCGTTCACTCACGATTCAGCACAGGAGGGAGGGGTTAGTGAGTCCTGAGTGATTCGCTGGCTCTATGATTCAGCACAGGAGGGAGGGGTGAGCGAGTCCTGAGTGATTCGCCACGCCACGATTCAGCACAGGAGGGAGGGGTTAGTGAGTCAGTGAGTGATTCGCTGGATCTATGATTCAGCACAGGAGGGAGGGGTGAGTGAGTCCTGAGTGATTCGCCACGCCACGATTCAGCACAGGAGGGAGGGGTTAGTGAGTCAGTGAGTGATTCGCTGGCTCTATGATTCAGCACAGGAGGGAGGGGTGAGTGAGTCAGTGAGTGATTCGTTCACTCTACGATTCAGGACAGGAGGGAGGGGTTAGTGAGTCCTGAGTGATTCGCTGGCTCTATGATTCAGCACAGGAGGGAGGGGTGAGCGAGTCCTGAGTGATTTGCTTACCCTATGATTCAGCACAGGAAAGGAGGGGGTGAGTAGCTCAAATGTGCTGTTAGCATGTTAGCAGAGCGATGCTACTGTGAACCGAGGAGCTATTGTCTTGATGTGAGCTTCTACTCAGGGTTTTTTCTTCCAGTTCAGAGCAGAAATGTTTTTGTTAAGATACTGGATGTTGTGTTTTTCTCCACAATTTTAATTATAAGCTAGATATGTTGCTGCTAACAGCAACAGGGATGAGTCAGTGAGTCAGTTGGGCTTGTGAATCATGATTTATGAGTCAGTAAAGTGATTCTCGAGTATTGAACGATTCGTTCATGATTCGCGCATCACTATTCTGCACATCGCTAGATCCTTCCTCAGGTTTGTTTGTACAGCAGGATGTTTTTCCTTACTGCAGCGAAATCATGAAGGACAGCTGTCTTCAACATAACATCATATTTTCCTCTCAGTGATTCCTGATTAAATAAATAATTCATGGCATCTTCATAAAGAACACAAGTTTGATTTCCACCAGTGAAAAAAGTGAAACAGTTGAAGCAGAAAAAAACATTTTAGACACATTTTTAACAGAGACGATTTTAATTGTGTGTCTTTTAGAACTGAAGAAGCTTCTTGGATGAGAGGTGAAACATCTTCAAGAAATTTAAGAAGTCCAGTTTGTTTCTTTCTAAGCTCCTTACACTACCATGATCTGGATGACTGAGGACCTGCACAGATTGTTTGTCTGAGTTTCTCCATCATAGCAGAACATCATTGTGGTGAACCTGGCTGCATGCTGAAGCAAAGTTTCCACAGAGAGTCTCACCCTGAACAAGGAGCCCCAGGGTGGCCAGCAGTAGAGTCAGTGACATCATCATTGACAATGTTTTGTCAACTTCTGTTTACAAGGTCAAACTGAAACAATTATTGTTGTTGCATTTGTTCAATGATTTTCTTTACTGACACCGTGTCCGTCTCCATCTGGACTTTGGATTGACGGGTCGGAGCCTGCCGGTGCTTACTGCGTCTATTAGACCTGGAGCTAACAGCTAACAGGCCGGGGTCTGTTGAGTTTCCCAAACTTGGAGCAATTTCAGGCCTGGAGCCCGCTGCATTTCCCGGTCCTGGAGCTGGCAGACCGGAGCCGGCTACACTAACTATGTTTTGAAGCTAATGAGGCCGGAGCTTGTTACATCGCCTGGCCTCTAAGCAAACAGGTCGAAGACTGCTATACTGCCTGGAAGCGATACTGCCTGGATGCAGAGGAAACAGGCTGGAAGCCACTATTTTTGTCCGGACACGCAGCAAACAGGCCGGGCTTGAGTCTGCTACGGCGCACTTCCATCTGATCCCCGGATTGCTTAGTTCACCTCTGCACGTATTCGGAATAAACAGGTTGGAGACTTTTGTATTCACCCCCGTTTTGGACTCTGGGCTATCATTATGAAGACGAGGACACTCATCGAAGTTTTATTGTGTGTACTCGTGGCTTGGGACTTTGGACATTGCGGTGCTCCTTGGGTGAGAACTGCAAAACATGAGTTGATTATGGGTGAAACTTATTTCAGTGGCACTAGGTCAACTGTAGCAGTGCATCTGGAATTACCAACGTTTCAACTGGCACTGGTTGCTAGTTTAAATCGATATGAAGTATTACCCAAATTACAAGGTTCCCTTGTTTTGTATAAACTTTCACTTTCATTTAAGAAAAAGCAGTATTTGCTGTCAACATCTGCAAAGTATGGTTATGCTTTTAAATGTAATATGAAACGAAGGTTAATGATGATTGTTTTACTTTTACTTATATCTGGAGATGTACAATCAAATCCTGGACCTGAATTGAAAAGTGTCCAGACCCCTGCTGATTTTAAATCTCAGCCAGGGTTAAAATGTGTTCATTTAAATGTACGCAGTTTATTACATAAGATGGACCTGGTCAGAATTTGGGTGAAATCAACAAACGCGGATATTGTGATTATTTCCGAAACTTGGCTGTCCAAATCTATTACAGATGATGACATTAACATAATGGGATACAATCTTTATCGCACAGATAGGCCTAGGAAAGGTGGAGGCGTAGCAATTTATGTTAAGTCAAGATATGAAGTATCCATTGTTTTATCTGTATCTATTCCTAAACAAATGGAATTCTTGGCTTTGGATATTAAAATAGTAGAGTCTCTATCTATAACAGCTGTTGGGTGCTATAGGCCTCCGTCTGCTGTAAAGGAAACCTTATTATCTCTAAAACATCTTCTGTCTAAATTAAAATACAATGAACTTCTAATGGCAGGAGACTTGAACTGGGACTGGTTGAATATAGTATCTGATGATTTTAAATCCTTCTGTGACTCTGTTAATCTTACCCAGTTGGTCAACTTACCTACAAGGCCAAATATAAAGAGTCCTGATAAATCTACTTTGATTGACCTAATTCTAACAAACGTCCCTCATAAGTTTCTGTCGTTAGGAGTGTTTTGTAACGATTTAAGCGATCACTGTGTAGTTGCTACCTGTAGGAACACTAAAATCCCTAAATGTAAACCGCGTATTATTTATAAAAGAAATTTTAAAATATTTAATGAGCAAGCGTTTCATTATGATTTGTCTATGGCAAACTGGGAATACCTGAATCTGATACCAGACATTCATTTGGCCTGGGATTATTTTAAAGAAATTTTTATGAAGATTTTAAATAAGCATGCACCTATCAGAAAATTTAGGGTTAAGGGACGGAAAACCCTTGGTTCTCATCGAACTATCAGAGTCTATCCACCAGCGTAATGTGGCATGGGCAAAAGCTAGAAAAAGCGATTCCCTGACTGATTGGTTAGACTTTAGGAAATTAAGAAATAAATGTACGACACTTATTAAGAAGGCTAAATCAGAATATTATTTATCTGTTACTTCAGAAAATCTCAATAACCCTCAGAAATTTTGGAAAGTAATTAAGTCCTTATCTATAAATAAAACATCACAGGCTCTTCCAAAATTTATCCTGAAAGACTCTGTCCCAGTTTATGACAGGCATGAGGTCTTAAACAGTTTTAACAAGCACTTCGTAGATGCTGGGTTTCTATTTAATACTGTGGGAGCTACCCCCACGATTCCTTGCATAGAACCCCAAATATATTCTGGTGAGTTTTTTGAGTTTTCTCCTTTTTCTGTCCAGGAAGTGCATAAAGCTCTTAAAGCCTTAGATCAAAGGAAACCCCCAGGCCCTGACTTAATAGAGCCCTATTTTCTGAAAATAGCAGCTGATTATATTGCACAACCTCTTACGATCCTTTTTAATCTTTCAATTCAGAATAATGAAATCCCACTTGTCTGGAAGTCTGCTTTTGTTACGCCAATATTAAAAGGAGGCGACCCGGCCATTTTGACTAACTACAGGCCAATATCAAACTTGTGTGTTTTGGCAAAAGTCCTTGAATCTCTTGTTAGTGAGCAATTAAAAGAGTTCTTGTATTCTAACGAAATTCTTTCAAAACTACAATCTGGGTTTAGAAAGCAGCATAGTGCTGTCACGGCTGCCACAAAAGTGATAAATGACATACTTGTTGCTCTCGATAAAAAGCAGCACTGTGCTTCTCTTTTTATTGATCTATCAAAAGCCTTTGACACTGTGGATCACGCCATTTTAAAGCAGAGGCTGCTCTCGTTAGGGCTGTCTAGACATGTTGTTTCCTGGTTCACTAATTATTTGAGTGACAGGACTCAATGCACTAAATGTGAAAATCTGTGCTCAGAATTTCTGAATATTCACACTGGGGTGCCACAGGGTTCAATTTTAGGGCCTCTGATGTTCATCATGTATATAAATGACTTGGGACAAAATGTGTCCAATGCCAGTATGCATTTTTATGCTGATGACACAGTTATTTATTCCTTTGGCTCAAACCTCGAAAAAGCAATACAATCCTTGCAGAAAGCTTTTGACGTGGTTCAGCACACACTTTTGGAGCTGAAATTGGTTCTTAATGCTGATAAGACCAAGCTAATGTTGTTTTCAAACATGAAGAATTCTTCTCAAATTGTCCCTGTGGTGTCCACTCTTGAGGGTGACCTCATAGAAGTGGTCCATACGTATAAATATCTTGGTTTTCTAATCGATGATTCTTTGACCTTTAAACCTCACATAGACAATCTTGTGAAAAAACTCAAATTAAAATTGGGATTTTTCTTTCGAAACAAATTTTGTTTTTCCTTTGAGACAAAAAAGCGTCTTGTGAATGCTACATTTTAATCTGTTTTAGATTATGGTGATCTGCTGTATATGAATGCTTCTGCCCAGTGTCTTCAAAAGATCGATTCAGTATATCATGCTTCTTTACGGTTTATTACAAACTGTAGGGCTTTGACCCATTGTTGTGATCTGTATGTTCGTGTGGGGTGGCCTTCGTTGTCCTCCAGGAGATTTGCTCACTGGTGCATCTTTATTTATAAGGCCCTGCTTGGTCAAATGCCCACTTACATTTGTGATCTGCTCACACGAAAAGCACTGTTTCCTATAGCTTGCGTTCAAGCGATCTTTTGTTGCTTAATGTTCCATTTGCCAGAACTGAACTGGGAAAGAGGCTTTTAGTTATGCTGCCCCATCCGCATGGAACAAGATGCAAAAGATTGGAAGATAGCAGATCTTATTTCATTAAATGCTTTTAAGTCTAGATTGAGAGAGCCAGAGAAAATTGTTGTTTAAAATGTAATTGTTATTTTACAATATGTATGTAACTTTGTAATTTTTAACGTGTTGTCGCCTCTTGGCCAGGACTCCCTTGAAAAAGAGGTTCTTAATCTCAATGGGATTATTTTTCCTGGTTAAATAAAGGTTATAATAAAAAAAAAAAAAAAAAAAAAACTGTTCAGAGAGTGTGTGATCACTTATGATTTAGTAGTTTACAATAATAACAATATTCCTATAATAACATAATAATTATGTGAATATCTAAGGTTTAATATAGAGCCAAATGTGTGTCATCTTTTTATTACCATAGCATTGGGTTTTCTTCAATCATGAAAGTTTTTACATTCGCAGTAATGTTTTAGATTAGGTTTGGGTAAATGTTTATCATGAAGATATTTTGATTTTCATTATTTAGTCCAGCTGAGAGACTATATAACAAATACAAAGATGTCTGTTATTGTCTGTTGTTACACACCGGCCTCGGGGGGGGGGGGGCTGGAGTGCAACACAAGAAAAATAATAAAAAGAAGTAAATCACACAGCCACAGCTTTACAATGACTAGTCGTTTTATTAACTTGACAGATAGCGAGCGTCAGGGTGGGCATGGCCAAAACAGCAAACAAAACACACTGGAAATGAATCAGAACTAGCTTACCTATAGTGAGTCAACCCCAAAAGAAAATACAAACCTCTAACCTGTCTCCCTACCCGAAACAGGAGAAAAAGGTTGTAAAAGAAACGGCTTCCCACCCCTACAGCTACCATGTCCAGACAAACGACTCTCTACACTGTTTTTACCGCAGCCTAGCTCCGTCACATGGCACGAAGGGCCCCAAACGCGCAGCTCACTGGAAACAGGAAGTAGGAGGAGGGGCTGCCGGCCCAGTCAGGTCCCAATTTGTAGCTGGCCTCATTCCCTCTTCCACCAATGGTCAGCCTCCACCTGGAAACTTACATAACACAGACATCACAGAGTACAAACAATGCCCCCGCATGGTGTGGTGAGTAACAGCACCACACGGCAACAATGACCTGGGTCATAACACCCCCCTATCTAAAATCAAGCATCTCCATCCTTTAAGAGATGCTGAATCTAGGTCTCTACTCGGGATAGTGCATCGGCCACAATATTATCAGCCCCTCGGAGATGATGAATGTCAATGTTAAAGTCCTGCAGCAACAAGGACCATCGCATGAGGCGCTGGTTGTTATTTCGCATGCGAGAAAGGAAGACCAGGGGATTGTGGTCAGTATAAACAACAGTTGGTGCGGGGCTGGAACTGACATACACTTCAAAATGTTGGAGGGCCAAAAGTAATGCTAGAGCAGGGGTGGGCAATCCCAGTCCACGAGGGCCGGTGTCCCTGCAGGTTTTAGATCTCACCTTGGGTCAACACACCTGAATCACATGATTAGTTCGTTACCAGGCCTCTGGAGAACTTCAGGACATGTTGAGGAGCTAATTTAGCCATTTAAATCAGCTGTGTTGGTTTGAGGACACATCTAAACCCTGCAGGGACACCGGCCCTCGTGGACTGAGATTGCCCACCCCTGTGCTAGAGTCTCCTTCTCAATTGTGCTATAATTCATCTGATGCTTATTGAACTTTTTTCAGAAGTAGCACACTGGGTGATCAATTCCCCGGTCATCCTCCTGCAAAAGTACAGCACCTGCACCATAAGCACTGGCATCCACCTCTAACTTGAACGCGCGAGTAAAATCAGGGGCACCTAACACTGGGGTACTGCACAACAGGGCTTTGGCTGAGTCAAATGCTTCCTGACAGTCAGAGTTCCACAAAAAAAGGTGTGACGGACTTGACAACGCAGTCAAGGGAGTAACCACTGTGGCAAAATTTTTGCAGAACCCACGGTAGTAGCCACACATACCCAGAAAACGGTGAAATTGACGCCGTGTTGTTGGTACTGGGAAATCCAAAATGGCCTGGACTTTGGCCGTGAGAGGGCGTACCTGCCCCTGTCCCACCTGTTTCCCCAGATAGGTAACCACAGCTTTGCCGAACTCACACTTGGCAAGATTCACTGTCAAACAGGCATCCTTCAACGGGCAAAACTTCCCATAGCGTGTCCATATGCTCTGGCCATGTTGGTGAATAAACTACAATATCATCTAAGTAAACCTCACAGCCATGGACACCCAATAGCACCGTATTCATCAGTCTTTGGAACGTGGCCAGAGCATTTCTTAACCCAAACGGCATCACAGTATATTGCAGGAAGTGGTCTGGTGTCACAAAAGCAGAGATCTCAGCCGCCCGTTGTGAAAGGGGCACCTGCCAATAACCTTTCAAGAGATCCAGCTTTGTGACAAATCTGGCTGAACCCACCCTATCTACGCAGTCATCCATACGTGGGAGCGGAAAAGAGTCAGGTTTAGTAACGGCATTTACTTTGCGGTAATCATTACAGAAGCGTGGAGTTTGGTCAGATTTAGGCACCAAAAGGGTAGGTGAACTCCAGGGGCTGAAGCTAGGGACCGCAAAACCATTCTTCAGCAAGTATTCCACCTCCTTCTTCATAACAGCCCGCTTTACTGGGTTGACCCGGTAGGCATGCTGCTTAATGGGCCTGTGGTCACCAACATTTATATCATGCTCAAGCACGGTGGTTTGAGTCGGTTTGTCACTAAAAAGCATGGTATGGCCACAAATCAGACTATATATATCCTGCTTGAGGGGCTCATCCAAATAAAACAAATGAGCCTCAAGATCCTCCAAGATTTTAGAATTCTCTAAGCGTGCCCCAGAGCTTGGTCCCTGGTGCTCATGCAACCCATTCACCTCAGGTTGGTAGGAGGGTGACCCCACCGTCACAACAGGGGAGCCCATGTCGGTATGACTCTTTTCACGGACCACATATTTCTTTAACATGTTGATGTGACAGACCCGGGACTTTTTTCGCCTATCTGGGGTTTTAATCAGATAATCTGTGTCACTGATTTGGCCCTCAACCTCATAAGGACCACTGAAGCGAGCTTGAGGACATGAACCCACGACTGGTAGGAAAACCAAAACATGCTCACCAGGCAGAAAGGTACGCTTGAGGGTTTTCCTATCATACCTCTCCTTCATATTACTCTGGGCATTAGAAAGCGAGCTACGTGCCAACTCACACGCAGCGTGCAACCTCTCCCTAAACGAACTCACATAATCAAGTACATTGTACGCGGGTCTGGGCTGGTCTGCAAGCCACCTCTCCTGGAGCAGACGCATGGGTCCACGCACAGTGTGTCCAAAACCCAACTCCGCCGGGCTAAAACCCAGGGACTCTTGTGTGGCTTCTCGAATGGCAAACAGCAACAATGGCAGGCCCACATCCCATTCTGAATCAGTCTCAACACAGTACTTCCATAACATGGCCTTTAGAGTCTGGTGGAATCGCTCCAATGCCCCCTGAGTTTCTGGGTGATAAGCACTAGACACCCGGTGCTTAACAGACAATTCTGACATAACTTGAGCAAAAACCCTAGACAGGAAATTAGATCCCTGGTCGGTTTGAATGTGTTTCGGTAACCCAAATGTAGAAAAAAACTGAACTAGTGCTTTCACAACGGCCTTTGCCCTGAGCGATCGCAGGGGAATAGCTTCTGGAAACTGTGTGGCCGCACACATTATGGTAAGTACATACTGGTAACCTGCCTTGGTCTTCGGCAAGGGCCCTACACAGTCCACTATGACATCTTCGAAGGGCTCACCTATTGCAGGGATAGGATGTAATGGGGCAGTAGGGATGACCTGATTGGGCTTGCCAGACACCTGACAAACATGACAGGACCAACAATAAAGAGCCACATCAGATTTAAGCCCTGGCCAAAAAAAAATAGCGGAGCACTCTGTCATACGTTTTTCTAATCCCTAAGTGGCCCGACAGATGATGCTCATGGGCAAGACTCAAAACCTGGGGTCGGTACTCCGTCGGCACCACAACCTGAGTGACCACATCACCCTCTAACCCAGACACCGGAGTCCACTTGCGCAACAGAACCCCGTGGTCAAATTGGTAGGACACAGGACCAGGTACAGCCACCTGCTGCAGGGCAGCAGATCGGCAGGCAGACAAAGTATCATCAGACTGTTGAGCCTCAACGAGCTGCTCCCTGTTCACCGCCAAACACAAGTCCTCTGATACTACACTAAAAACCTTAGATTTCCCACCGTCTACCTCCGGGGAAGGGCTATTATGTGAGTCAGAACCATCCAAGAACGTCTCAGATATGTCCACCACGTCACCAAGGAGACAAGCCTGAGCACGTGTAACCACACCTGCCGGGAAAACTGTGGAGTCGCCAAGTCCAGAAGAGGTATGACACAAAATATCAGGAGTAGGGCATTCAGTGACTTCAGGAGTGGCTGGAAACACCTTTCCCCCAGCCAAGTCATTTCCCAGAATAAGATCAATGCCTTCAATTGGCAGCTGATCTTGCACCCCCACCCGCACTGCGCCCGATACAAAGGGAGAGGTCAAGGTAACAGTATGAAGCGGCATGCGCAAAATACTCATCTTAATTCCCCACACCAACAAATCAGAGCCACAATACGACAGCTGAGACAAAGGCACAATTCCACGCCGCCCTACGGAATGCTTTGCCCCCATATCCCTTAATATGGTGATTGGAACCTGGTCCGCTGCATCACCAGACAGTGACAAAGAACCCACAGAAACAAAAGGTCTAAACACCTCATCTATCTCCACCGGAAAAACCCCATCTGGCACTGGCCCAGGGCGGTCCACAGTAGAACAACACTGTACTGGCCCCACCCCAGATGTGTTTTTAGTCTGCGATACCTCCTTGGTCCTTAGCACTGGACAAAAAGCAATGAGGTGACCGAGCTCATGACAATAGAAACATCTGCATTCCCCACCCGCCACTGTAGGGCTACGCCGTGAAAGCGGGGGAGATCGTGCCCCCCCCACCCCAGGCAAAACTCTAGGCCCCCGACGCGGCGGAGGCGAAAAACCACTTTTGTGAGTCAAGGCAAACTCATCCGCCAGGACTGCTGCCTTTGCAAGGGAGTCAACTTTCTGTTCGTTTAAATAGACAACAACCCGCTCTGGCAGGCACCCCTTAAAATCCTCCAACAGCATCAATTCCCTCAACTGTGCAAACTCCTTAACCTTGCTAGTCCGACACCACTTATCAAAAAGCAGACCTTTCTCACGCGCGAACTCCACATAAGTCTGGTTAGCCCCTCTCTCACACTGCCGAAATTTCTGATGGTATGCTTCAGGCACCAACTCAAAAGCACGCAACACAGCAGCCTTAACAACATCATAATCCAAACTTTCAGTTGCCGAGAGACTAGCACACACCTCCTGAGCCCTACCCACCAGCCGACATTGCAGCAGCAAGGCCCAGACTTCCTCCGGCCATTTCAACGCAGTAGCAACACGCTCAAAAGCAGCAAAGAACAAATCCACCTCAGACTCACTAAAGGGTGGCACCAATTTAATGTGCATCAAGGGTAAGGGTTAGGGTAAAGAGTTATATAAATATAACTCTTTATATTTATAAAACCTTGATGGGGAGCTTGGGTGAGACCAGGTGTGGGTGGCGCAGGGGTGGGGCTACGCGGCGGAGGCTGGCGTTCTAGCTCTAGCGCTCTCACCCGAAGGTGCATCGCCTCCACCTCCAACTTGCGATTACTCAACTCCACCTCCTTAATGCGGAGCATCAGCTGGAGCTCCTCAGCTGACGTCCCCACTGTAGGAATAGGAGGAGCTGCAGAAGAAGAGGTTACAGGAGGAGTAGTGGAAAGAGCAGGTAAAGGAGCTAGCGGCTCCACAGCAGCCTCGCCCGCCTCACTTGCAACTGCCACACCCGCCAATAGGCCCCGCTCACCTAAGGCCTCAGCGATAAGCCGCCGCAATTCGTCCTTCTTCACCACCACCGGAGCATGCACGTCAAAACGGCTGGCAATAAGCAGCAAATCCTCCTTCCTACACTTGTTCAACTGCTGCAAGGTAGGAGTCTTAGCGAACTTATCCAAATCAAACTCCATTTGCGGCCAACAACACAAACCAGCCACCAAACAATAGGCACACAAAGTGTAACACTGGTGGTGCTACTTCTTGCCTTCTTTGTATGTAGTACAGGCAGTATAGTTACCTTTAACCACAGTGCGAGGACAGAAGGGAAATATGGGCCAGATCAGACAGGTTCTAGATTCTGTAGAGATTAAAAAGATATTTTACTGCTATTATTGGCTGCTATTTTTATAATCATCATTACCATTTCATTATTAATAGTGATGTTGCATCCAGATGCATTCAGATGTTCAAATATATTGGTATTATGTTAGTCTTTATTACAGGTCCAAGAAGAACCACTTTAAATTGTTGAGTTGAATCTATAATTTTAAAGGCTTTTGAATGTTTTTATATTCTTACACTGGAGTCTTCAGTGGGGGAGAAAACTGAGGTGCAGGCTGACAGGAAACGGCAGGCTCTGCAAAAGTGAAACTGAAAGCAGGGTTGGAGTGCAAGTCCTGTGAGCAGGTTATTTAGTAGAGGCTTTTGATTAAAACATTTATTCAGTAGATTACATATATAGTTCCAGTTAGGTTATTACATGTAAGGATGAGCCTCTGTTCTGGTGAAAGGTCAGAAGTGCCACGGGTAGGATGAGAGAGCATTTAAGGACGAGACACACACACACATACAGACACATATAGTTAGAGAGGTCATGACACGTACGCAGTACACAGCACGCACGCGCCCCCGCACGTGCACGCACACACATATTAAGTAGACTCCTTTGAGTAGGTAAGAGGTTGATTATGTTTTGCTTGCGACTGCAAAATTGTGCCTGCATGAGTGACATTTTGTGCAGAACGTGGGCCAGATGTTCCAGAAGATAAGCCTGGGCAGGATGGAGACAGGAAGCACCTGGCTTCGACGCGAAGATGATGTTCTGTTTTAAAATATGTCAAAGTTAACTGAACGTTTGTGGTTTTGAGTTGACGTATGCTGTATTAAATCTGCCTGACAACAGAAAAGGGGGCTGTACTATCTTAACCCTATAAAGCCTTTGTCTGACTATTGTAAGATAGTTCAACTCTGATTGGGCTGTTGGACTCACACATGTGTATTCATTAAAATGTCGTCTAATTCCACCCGGCCGGATCTGTGCTTATTATTTTTGGATTCCTCCTCAATATTTTTGAACCTTAACAATTCGTAGGAGCCAAGGGTGTATGACAACAGAGGACTTGTATGCAGTAGGTGTAGAAAATACAATTGCATTTATTAGCAGTTATTAAAGTTTAGCAGGTTGTGCACATTTAACAAAGGTAGAGCGTGCTTCTTGAAAACAAAATAAAATAAAATAAACCCCACAAATGGTCGACCCAAGGATATATTGTCTTTTGTGTCTTTTTTTTAAAGTCAATTTCAGTCTGTCAATGTTCAATAGTCACTCAGTGTGTTTGTAACCAGTCGGGTTACAATCTACCAGTTCATCTGGCTCTTTGGGCTGGGCTCGCCATCCAGTACTGGAAAAGGGATCCTCGATTCTTCTCAGGTCCTCAAAACCAATCCAAAGAGGGAAAGGGAAAAAACCTGACCTGGGGAGCAGGCCAGAACACAGTAGTTCAACATTTAAGCTATCATGTCTGTAACTTATTATTACTACTAGTTGCTTGTAGTGTTTCTAAATTTCTTTCAAAATATTCTATGTTGTACAACAAATTATTCTAATTTCAAAGGGAAAAAGTGCATAGGAAACACACATTTAAAATAATACAAAATAGCTCAGGAGTGCATTAAAAATACACATTGGCTTGAGACTTATCAAGTTTCAGCTAAGTAAAGTGCAGGTGAAGGCACTTAATTTCACGTTGCTAATACTCAGTGTGCAGTGTTTGTGTTACTCGTGAAACTCCGATAAAATATTTGTCTTAACCAGCCTTTCCAGTCCAGGGGTCCTTTCTTCTTTTATTTAACTGGCGAGCTAGCAGCTGCTGGTAGCTAATGCTACCGTAAACTTGCTAGCTGTCTCCCGGTCTACTGATGCCAATGCAGTGGAAACAAAAAATACCAGCAGCAGCCAGCCGTACCCCTCAGTCCTGATTTTTACATTATTAGACAAAATTCCAACAATCTTCTCTTGACTCTCTTCTCTACTGAATGACAGATTTGCGGTCCGGTCCGGCCTGTAGCATGCTGTTCAAAACCTCGCAGACGTCAAGAGCGCCGGAGCTGCACCTTACTCCTTATTACACTTATCCTTATTAGGGCCATGGGAGGGGGGCTGGAGCTACCTTAGGGTGAGAGGCAGGGTACACCTAGATAATAAAAGGATCGAGCACAAAGAAAAGCACGAAGTGTCACCAACTGCTGCACCTGTAAGAAGAAACAGAAGGAAAAAATCATACAGCACCTGGAACACAAAGATATGAAAATGCATGGACCAGGGGCGATTCTAGGATCAGAGCTTTGGGGGTGCTGAGCACCCAGAGAGCTGCCCATCCAGGCAAGATAAACTTTACTCTTCATGATGAGACTTCTTCCCTGTCTCTGTCAGTCCCTGCATCCTTAAATGTCTCCAGTTGTCCCGAGTTCTCTCTGACTGTCTCCTTGGTGCATTTAAACCCCTGTTCCTCCCTGTCCTCATCGTCTGTTGTCTTCGTCTCCGTTATCAGTCATCATAATTTTACCATCTCTGTCATGACCCTGTGCCTTCTCCGCTGTCTCTGTATGGCTACAAGGATGTTGCGTCTCTCTCTCTCCTCCTGCGCACTGCGCTCTACCGGGGCGGAGTCATGACGACTCCAGCCCCTGGCTCGGACACCTGCGAATAATCATCTCATCACCACGCTCACTTCTTAAGGCGGCGGCTGAGAAGGCTTCTTCGCTGGATTATTGTGTAACACTCGTCAGTGTCACTGCAAGTCAAGCTTTTCTTTGTGCTGCAACTTACCTGTTTTTTCCCCCTGTGCCAGATTCTCGCCAGCCTGAGGACCACCATTGGGTGAGCTAAAAGCCGGAGTCCGAGCCAACCTGAGCCTCTGTAAGGATTGTGTACATAGCCCCTTCCCTTCCCGTGCCTGTGTTCCCTGGAGACCCTCTTCCTGTTCCCCCCTCACCTGTATATATTCGCACCTGGAGTCTGTGTGTGTATAAATAAATTGTGAACTCTAGTGACGGTCTGCCTCCGAGTCTCTCCTGAGCCTGACAGAATAATCCAGCCATCATTATGGACTCGGCAGACCCAGCCTCGGCAGCGACAGCCCCCATGTCTCTGGAGGAGCTTCTGCACCGACACGAACAAATGCTAGTAAGGCTCAGTGGAGAAGTGGCATCTCTGACTCAGGCTTTCGCCCAGCGGATTCCTCTGGCCGACAACCCGCTTTCTGCGGCCCCTCCCCAGGTAACACACGCTCCTGCCGTCACTACTGCAGCCACTGCTACACCGGCTGCTAGCGCGGTAGCTTCAGTAGCTTCCGCGGTGTCGCTGGATAAGCTTTTACCTTCACCTGAGGCCTTTTCTGGGGAGATGGGAAAATGTGCGGGATTTTTGTTGCAGTGTTCTATGCAGTTTCAATTACTACCGCATGTGTTTGTTTCTGACGGAGTTAAGATTGCTTACGTCACCCAGCTACTACGAGATCGAGCCCTGGCCTGGGCCCAGGCCCAGCAGCAGGCTTGCCCCGGAATGTCTTACGATGACTTCCTGTCTCGCTTCAAGTCGGTGTTTGACAAAGGCTCTAGTACGGAAGCTGCCGGTTATCGTTTGATTAATCTGAAGCAAGGTAGGCGAAGCATGGCTGACTTTTCTGTTGATTTTTGGACCTTAGCTGCACAGACCAAGTGGGGACCTGAGGCTCTGAAGACCACTCTGTTAAATAATATCCGTGAAGAGATCAAGGATGAGATAATGATGCGTGAGCTTCCTGCTTCTCTTAACGCTTTAATGTCCCTGTGTATTCAGGTGGATGATCGCCTGCGGGCGCGCCAGAGCTCACGAAGACAGCCGTTTCGCGAGCCTCTGGCTTCTCGGGACCCCCAACCCGACGCACGGGAGGCTAGAGCCTCCGGAACTGAGGAGGAGGTACCCATGCAGCTGGGACGCTCTCGACTCACTCCTGCGGAACGTCAACGCCGGTTTGCCGCGGGTGAGTGTTTGTATTGCGGTCGCAAGGGGCATTACATCTCTGCCTGCCCGGCGCTGGCAAAAGGAGGCGCCCGCCAGTAATTGAGAGGGTACTGGTGGGCGACCTGTCCGGCACCAAACCTCTTCCCCGTCTCTTGCTGTCTGCAAAGCTCACCCTCCGGTCGATGTCCCATTCCCTCTCTGTGTTAATTGACTCTGGTGCTGAACAGAATTTCATTGATGCGTCGCTGGTCTCCAAGTTCTGCATTAGCACACGGCCACTGCCTCATCCTCTACGCGTGTCCGCCCTGTCTGGTCACCGGCTGCCAGACATAACACACATCACCTTACCTGTCACACTCACTCTGTCCGGTAACCACGTTGAGAACATTTGCTTCTGTGTGTTTAAAGCACCAGTGACCCCGCTCGTACTAGGTTATCCTTGGCTTTCACTACACAACCCCCACATTGACTGGAAGAAGGAGCAAATTATGGGGTGGAGCACAGACTGCCACATGACCTGCCTTCGGGCCGCCTCGCCGTCTGTCCCTTCTCCCCTCCCCGAGAAGTCTTCAAAAGCGCCAGAGTTATCGGCAGTTCCTCCCGTCTATCATGACCTCGCAGCAGTTTTTAGTAAGGATCAGGCGAGCTCGCTTCCACCACACCGACCCTATGACTGCGCCATCGATCTTCTCCCTGGGGCTCCCCTGCCCTCTGGCCGCCTTTACAGCCTCACACAGGCCGAAAGGGAAACCATGGAGAGATACATTAATGACTCTCTGGCAGCGGGGATAATTCGTCCGTCGTCTTCTCCAGTGGGGGCAGGTTTCTTCTTTGTTGACAAGAAAGACAAAACGCTCCGGCCGTGTATTGATTTCCGCGGCCTCAACAAGATCACAGTAAAAAACAAATACCCTCTTCCCCTCCTGAATTCCGCTTTCAAACTGCTCCAGGGGGCCTCAGTGTTCAGCAAACTAGACCTGCGAAACGCATACCACCTGGTGAGAATCCGTGAAGGAGATGAGTGGAAGACCGCCTTCAACACACATATCGGACACTTCGAGTATCTCGTCATGCCCTTTGGCTTAACCAATGTGCCTGCGGTCTTCCAGGCTCTAGTTAACGATGTTCTGAGGGATTTTATTAATCGATGTGCTTTTGTTTACCTTGATGATATTCTCATTTTCTCTAAGTCTCAGGCTGAGCACGAGAGTCACGTGAGGCAGGTCCTGCAGCGCCTCCTGGAGAACCGGTTGTTCGTGAAGGCAGAGAATTGTGAATTTCACGTGGACACGGTGGCCTTCCTTGGCTATATCATCTCTCGTGGGGATCTCAAACCTGACCCTGAAAAGGTCCGGGCTGTGGTGGACTGGCCCCAACCACCGAACCGCCAGCAAGTTCAACGGTTCCTAGGATTCGCCAACTTCTACCGACGCTTCATAAAGGACTACAGTAAGATTGCTTCACCTCTCACTAAACTTACCTCTCCCAAAGTTCCTTTTCAGTGGGACCTCTCTGCACAGGAGGCCTTCTCCCTGCTAAAGGAGAAGTTCGCTACCGCCCCCATCCTCCGTCAACCCGACCTCAGGCAACCGTTCGTGGTGGAGGTAGATGCTTCAGACACTGGAGTGGGAGCTGTTCTGTCACAACGATTCGAAGGTACACTCCATCCCTGTGCATTCTTTTCTCGTCGTCTCTCACCTGCAGAACAAAACTACGGCATCGGTGATCGGGAGTTGCTAGCGGTCAAACTGGCTCTGGAGGAGTGGAGGCACTGGCTCGAAGGCGCGGAACACCCGTTCATCGTGTGGACCGACCATATGAACCTTGAGTACATCCGGTCCACCAAACGCCTGAACTCCCGGCAAGCCAGGTGGGCCCTCTTCTTCACAAGATTCAATTTTTCCATCACCTACAGGCCTGGATCCCGCAACGTGAAGCCCGATGCGCTCTCCCGTCAGTTCTCCAGTACGGAGGGAGACCCTGATCCTGAACTGATTCTACCAGCTACCTGTGTTATTGGAGATCGAAGCTCTCGTGCGAGAGGCCCAGGATACTGACCCCGACCCGGGCACGGGCCCCCCTGGTCGGTTGTTTGTCCCTGCTGCCGTCCGCGCCCAAGTGCTGCACTGGGGCCACACTGCCCGGTTCACCTGTCATCCCGGAGCCCGCCGCACCATCACCTTCCTCTGGCGATTCTTCTGGTGGCCCTCCTTGGACAAGGACGCCAGGGAGTACGTTAGGGCATGCGCCACATGCGCCCGGAACAAGCGTCCCAACCAACCACCCGCCGGGCTCCTTCAACCGCTCCCCACGCCAGGGCGACCCTGGTCCCACATAGCTCTGGACTTCATTACGGGGCTTCCACCGTCATCAGGTAACACCACCATTCTAACAGTCGTTGATCGTTTTTCTAAGGCAGCTCATTTCATCGCCCTCCCGAAGCTTCCTACGGCCCTGGAGACCGCCCGGCTGCTCACCACCCACGTCTTCCGGCTTCACGGCATCCCGATGGACATCGTCTCTGACCGCGGGCTCCAATTCACCTCTCGGGCTTGGAAGGAATTCTGCACGCAGATCGGCGCCAAGGTCAGTCTCTCTTCGGGCTTCCACCCTCAGAGCAATGGACAGACTGAGCGTACCAACCAAGAGCTCGAAGCAGCACTCCGCTGTGTCGTCTCTCACAACCAGACCACTTGGAGCGAGCAGCTTCCCTGGATTGAGTACGCCCACAACTGCCTGACCTCATCAGCCACGGGACTGTCGCCGTTCGAAGCCTCACTAGGCTACCAACCACCTTTGTTCCCAGCCATGGAAGGTGAGCATACCGTCCCTTCTGTACAACATCATTTCCGCAGGTGCCGCCGGGCCTGGCGGTCCACCCAAGCCGCTCTGCTACGGACAGCGGAGCGCAACAAGGCGCTCGCCGACCGCCGCCGGATCCCTGCGCCGGACTATACGGTTGGGCAAAAGGTATGGCTCTCCTCGCGCTTTGCCTTGCCTTCCTCGCGATGTCTGCGTTTTTTCGTGTCAGATGCTCATTAATGAAAACGTCCGTGCCTTTCAGTTTGCGTCCTTGTTTCAGCAGTGCGACCTTGTTCTTCCGATTGACAAATCTCATAATGACGGCCGGTGGTCTGTCGCTCCTCCTGGGCAGTGGGTGACATGCTTCTACGTGCTCCAGGTCCATCTCTATCCCCTTGCTTTGGAGGAAGGACGCCACCTGTTGCTCCACCGAGCGGGTCTCCTCATCGCTGGGCTCCCCGACGTTCCCGGCCTGATAATCTCTGTGTAAGTCTGCAAATTTCTTTATTAAATCACAAGATTCTTAAATTCATCAAGTCTCTCTCTGCCTGGGTCCTCGTCACAAAACATGACATCACTGTTTTGTACATTTTAACACAATTTAATCCCCACATTTGTGAAAGAAAAGCAAAACACTTTTTTTAAAGTCTGTAACAAAACCATCAAATCAGATAAAGGTTATTTAAATGCTGCAAACGAAGAATGATTGGAATAAAAAAAAATACATATCCTAACCTTAAATTACTGGGGGAAAATGATAAATGATGATCATAGTGAGTAAGAAGTAAACTGACTGCATTTTTTGGACAGAGATTAACTTTTAATGTGTATGTATAATACAATACAGATATATAAAAATTCACTCCAAAAATAGAGTCCTTGAAATGTACAAATGTACAAAATATTTTTATAATTTTTATAAAATTATAAAAATGGAGGCAACTTTGCCTATGGTACAATGTATACAATGTATGAAAAGATCTTTACTGCAGATACTACTATGGCTCTGGAGATTTTTTATTTTATTTTAACCTATGTCGCCTCACCTGGAGGTTGGCAAATCTGTCTATCACTTTTTGGTGATCAACTCTCTCAAGCAGTTTAACAGTTTCTGTTTTGCCTGTCACTGTTCCCTGTCTGTTTTCTTACCTGGTTCTTCCTGAGCTTGTACTTTCTCCTCATGTTCCCTTCTTTCTTCTCTCCCTCTTTGGACTGACAATCATACACGAATAGATTGTATTCAATTAGATGAAAAAAATTACATTAATA